>NC_051154.1:355791612-355902847 GCF_013339745.2 Dermacentor silvarum | reverse complement strand
AACCGCTAATTGCCAGCCAAGTACGGGATCTGATGAGTTAAGCTTCTCCGCTTCTCGCAGCTGAGCAGCATTTCCGCTCTCCTTCTCCATGGCTATACCACACATTGCAATCGAACAGGAATCGATTAAACGCCCAGCGCCAACGGCGGGCAAAGGCCCAGCGCGCCAGCTGTGCGCGTGTGACTCACTGCTCCTCGCGCATGCGCAGCACGGCTCTCCAGGAGCCACGCGAAACTGCTCAACCTCGGCCAGTGTAGCTCCCGCTACAAATAAGATGTATATACAAAAATACTAGACAAAAAACATGTACAGCATACCTCATTAAATCAAGCAGGCAGGCGGCAATCTCTCAGCGCCCGTTGCAATGAAGATCCCAAAAATCCTCATCATCAGGTGTAAAAGGGACCCCACCCGAAACAGCCACTGCCAGTAGTCCAAGGCAGTGGCTGTTTCGGATGGATCTAATGAAATAGTTTTGCGAAGTATATATAGCCACCAGTTATTGGAACACCAAGGTCCAGGCATTGAAGCGACTGTTATTTACAGAATGCTCATTGAAACCGCGAGTGAGTGGTACCTAAATATCCTCGCTGCAGCAATATTCATCTTAGGGGCATAAGTACTTTATTGCACGAAGTTGAATAGGATAGGGTTCATGTATTTTCGTTTTGTACGTCGACAATACGCGTTTGTGAGCATGAGCCGACCTGGAGACAGTGCAATACCGGGCAGATGCGCAGCGTTAGGGACGCATTCCTCCCTTAAAGATAATAAAATAAGAATAATAATAATAATAATAATAATAATAATAATAATAATAATAATAATAATTTACTGATACACATCCAATAGCAATAAGAAAGAAACGGGCCTGTCTAAGTCCATGAGGACTTGTGTGACTAGGCCCGGCAGAGTCGGTACAGCGATGTTGTTACCATATTTACATATTAACTCATTTTTTAACATCCTTTCAGACAAATAGTTGGTAGTAATTACATGTTAATAGACAATTACATTGCAAAGAAAGATACAAACTCGCATAAATAATGGAAATAAGAATGGAACAATAATTCAACGTTTCGTCAATAATTTCTTTAACTATTTTTAGAAGGTGCAGAAAACCATTCATCAGACAAATCATTATATTTTTGGGGATGTATACTATTCTTCTAGATCCCCATACTTAGTAGCAGAATAGGGGTATTCTAAAACGTTTTTTTTTTTCTCGCAACAATCGAGGAGAAAACGTATGCCTCTTTAAATTCATCACTCCAAATATGGCGAATAATAACCGTCTTGATAAACAAATCCTCAAAAGTGCAAAATCCGAATTGATGAAATATATTATTGGAATTTAGTACAGTACCATATGCCATATTTTTAAATATATTTTTTAGTAATTTATCAATCCCATTATTCCATCTGTCTGAACAAAAGACGAAATAATAATAATAATAATAATAATAATAATAATAATAATAATAATAATATTTTAAATAAATAAACCAAGATGCATTGTTTCCTGCTGATGGGTATACACCGAAATCTTTAGTGAACAGCAAATTGAGCCACGAGCATGAAGCATTGCTATATATGCAGAGGACAAAATCTATGTACAATCATGCAACCTTGACTCGCAAGAGGACAATGCCACCGACTGTGGGGATGTCTGTGCGGTACAAATGAAAGAATGAACTGTGATATCCACTGCGTCTATATCTCCAGGCACATCCACGTGATATATGGAGAAGTTCATGGGCACGCACTTTTCATGGGCGATGATCACACAACCCCTGTGATGATCGTTGCAGACTTCATTGGGGACATTTAAAACCAGACAAGAAATGGTTCACTCACTTTGTGCTAAAAGAGTTCGGTTTGAAGTGCCCTATACCAATCCAAGTCATTGAACTACACAACAACGGTCATGTACAGATTTAGCTTTGGCGAAGAATCTGTGTAAGGTTGTAACCGGACCAATCAGTGCACTTCAGAGTAATCACAAAGCAATAGTCACTACCATTACCAAATGATGAAAATAAATACACGTACCCTTGTATAACCCTATGTGATGTGTTACACCTTCGCTGGTCTGCGTGCACTTAAACACAGTAGAATGGCTCAATATTTAATCAAAGCTTTATTTGTATTCTTTATCGAGTTTGTTGGATCCTTTTGGTGGGATTCTCGCCGAGGGAGGTGGGCCGACCCCGGCGACAGTGTAGCAGTAGAGTGGGTCGAGCCTGCTGATAGTGCAATAAAAACTGGGTCGCTACTGAAGAGAGTGTTATCCGCGGAAGTCACGTGGTCTGTGTGGTGCGGTGCGTCTCGAACCATTGCTGCTTTGCCGGAAAGGCAGGTATTTGCTATAATGCAAAATACGAATCTACATCAGGCACAATAGTTCTGCGATGGGAAAATAAGGTGAACAATTGCTTGCGCGTGTAGGAAAATAAAATTCCGCGCCTCGTATCTACCTTTTCATAGAAATTACTCTAAACGTATGAAGATATTGTTGCGAAACATTGACTAGAACAAGTGCGTCAGGTCTGCCGTGGTTTAATTTTCTTTGATTTTTTATCGCAATTATTTCTTATGCGACGGAGTGCTTGAAGCTCGTAGTTGCCCGTCCGCCGTGGGTCGTCCCGGTATTGCAATCGCTCTCTGATAAAGTGGCCCGTAACGAATTGGAAAAAAATATCGCGGCAGAACACGTCTAACAATAACATTGTAGCGAAGTTACGCAGCTGTTAACTTTCGGACGCATCAGCTCACCAGGGAGACGACGATGAAGGGGGAGGAGCTCCGGCAGAAGCAACTGTACAGCGGCAGGTACGACAACGACAAGAGGTATGATTCGAAAAACTAGGTTTATTAACCTGGTATTACTTTAAGTTTACACTGTACACATATAACATACAAACGATGTCATATCGGTCGTCGGCCACCTGCCTGACTGGCCTGGTCTCCCGTGGGGAGTGCACTGTGGCTGCGGTCTCCTTGTTCACGAAGACTCAGAGCCCTTCCTTAAATTGGTTTTCACAGCATTCAAGGGACACGCAGACCATTGTTAGACGCACTCCTCTCCACCAATCGCCTACTCAGACCAATCAGGCAAGCCGACATGATCCAATAGGGGCCAGAGTTGATTCGACCAGAAGGGTTCACAAAAGCACCACGCACACAACAAAACTAAGCGTGACTAATAAATCGATCTCCCCTAATGGACAGTACAGTCGAGCGGGAAACGACCCCACGAAATGCACACACACTCGTCCCCACCCGTTTCGGGATCCCTCAAGGTCGGCCTCATTCAGAACAGTCGTTCGACGGCGCGCACACGAAGTGAATGTCAGGTACGACTGCGTCATTCCCGCGCAAAGGCTGCAGTCGCCCGCGCCGCTAGTTTTCGTGTTTCCACGCCTCGGACACCGCTGTCTGCCCGGATCCCCCGCATCGAGGAAGACCCAACAGTCACAGAAATAAAAACGGGGCCCGCGGAATATTTTCTTCGCGACAATATCGACGTTATTGCTATTAGGATTGAGGTAATTGTGGCGACACACCGTATTGTCGCCGCAGAGACACCCCATGTTTGAGGCATGTATGCAGTCTGTCTCGTCTCTCGCGCATCTAGCGACGTGGCCGCGAATAGACCGAGCCCACTGGCCAGTTTCACGACGCCACCGCTGCCGTGGTGCATGCTGGTACTTGTAGTCATCCGGCCGCTCCAGCCGCTCCAGCCGCCCGGAGTGCCTGTGTGTCCTGTTTCCGAACGATTTTTGTCAATTTTTATGGTTCGTGTAGAGCCATCGTGCGATGGGAGGATTGACCTGCTGCGTTCCTAGGTGCTACAATAACTACACTAGGGACAAAGGCTTCCGATTCTAAGTGTTTTCTAAAGAGCGAAAGCTTCGAGAGACGTGAATCCAACGGATTAATAGGTGGTACTGATAATACACAGCGCGAGAAGAAACACGGGGACGAATAGCGGCCGCATTTCGATGGGGGCAAAATGCGAAAACACCCTCGTACTTAGATTTCCGGCATTTACAGATTATTTGTTGATTATCGATTAGCTATTGATTGGCTATCGCGAGGTATTGACCACGTAATTGGGCTAGGCTAAGAACTACCAAGTCATCCCCAGCATTTTCTGGAATTTATTGATTATTGATCAAATATCAATTAGCTATTGATTGGCTATCGCAAGGTCTATCGTATTGGCCATGTATTTGGGCTAGGCTAAGCACTACCGGGTCATGCTCAGCATTTTCCAGAATTTATTGATTATTGATCAATTATTGATTGCCTATTGATTGCCTATCGATTGGCTATTGCAAGGTATTGGCTACGTATTTGGGCTAGGCTATGCACTACCAAATCTTCCCCAGAATTTTCCGGAATTTATTGATTATTGGTCGATTAGCTATTGATTGGCTATCGATGGCTTGACGATGATTGACTATCGGCGTTTTTTATGTTAAAAACGCTGCCTAGCTTACCTAAGAACTTCTAGATATCGCTGTTACCGAAGTCTGCAAGTCGTGCGCGAAACCCATGTAGGTAAGTTTCATTAGGGCATGAAAGTTTCGGCGCCGCAATTTCAAACCTGTCTCCAACAGGTATACAAATCCTATTGTGTACGTCGTTAAGCAAACATAACGTTGCAGTCACCGAGATGCACGTGTGCTAAAGTAGTAGCGCAAAACGACCGCGTACATTAGCATGTACTACATACAAAGCTCGAACAAATACGATACTCAACGCATAATCAGCGGGTAACAATCGAAATGAAAGAGCAGCAGGCACTTTTCAACATTCGCCGCGCATGATGCAATGAACAGCCGATGTATTTTCTTAACTATATCACGAATGCTTCTCGATGGTGGAGTCACAGAGTTGTCTGGGACGCTCGTGCGCAGTACTCAACGAGCCTGAACTGCGTTGGTGTGGTTGACAAGTTGACTACAACCAAGATGGTCGCAGTGCTACTTCCGGAAAACCGGCCCATGCGCAGATCGGTCGGTGGGATCGGTCTATTCTGCGTGTGGAGCATGTGTAAATACGGACCACAATTTGCAGCGCCTGTAGGCAGCCGCCATGCTTTAGTTATGATCATGATGATGGTGAGGGACTACGGGAACGGCGCTGCTCGTAGCGGCCCACACCGTGTTTACGGTTGTCAGTCAATATCAATTACGCGGTGTAGATAATCGTAAGACTTGCCGAAATGAGGTGTTTCGAGCGAAGTATACGTAACGTGTTTCCATTTTTCGCCGCCAAAGTCTCAGTGGCAAAGCAAGCAATTTATATCAGGCTCGCCGCTCAGCGCAGCGCATTTCGTCCGACTTGACACACAATAATCGCCAGGAGCTGTTCGCGGATCGTTGAAAGATAGGATAGGATAGATAAATTTTATTAGAAGAATACTCCAAGTTTATCCATTCTGTAACTCTAATGTTACACCGGTTATCCATCCTACCCATTACGTGGCCTGCTCATCTCCATTTTTTCTTCTTAATGTCAACTAGAATACCGGTTATCCCTGTTTGCTCTCTGGTCCAGAACGCTCTCTTCCCGTGTCCTAACGTTAGGCCTAACATTTTTCGTTCCATCGCTCTTTGTGCGGTCCTTAACTTGTTCTCGAGCTTCTTTGTTAACCTCCAAGTTTCTGCTGCATATGTTAGCACCGGTACAATGCAATGATCGTACACTTTTCTTTTCAACGACACTGGTAAGCTCCAAGTCAGGATTTGGTAGTGCCTGCCGTGAGCGCTCCAACCCAATTTTATTCTTCTGTAAATTTCTTTCTCCTGATCAGGGTCCCTTATGAGTAATTGACCTAGATAAACGTACTCCTATACAGACTCTAGAGGCTGACTGGCGATCCTGAATTCTTGTTTCCTTACCAGGCTATTGAACATTATCTTTGTCTTCTGCATATTAATCTTCAACTCCACTCTTAGAAAGTGTAAGAGTGGAGTTGAAGGTCCTAAACCATTTGTTGTAATCTATCCCCATTATTGCTGAATAGTACAATGTCATCTGCAATGCAAACCGAAGGTTACTAAGATATTCGCCGTTGATACTCAATCCTAAGCCTTAATTACCTGTCTAAGAGCTTGAATACTTCTTCTAAGCATGCAGTGAACAGAATTTGAGAGATTGTGTCTCCTTCCCTGAGCCCATTATCATTAGGTAACTTTCTACTTATCTTGTGGAGAACCAAGGTAGCTGTGGAGTCCTAGTTGATATTTGCCAAGATATTTACGTATGCCTCCTGTACTCCTGGATGCCAAGAGAAGAGAAGCGCAATCGAGGATGGCAGAAAACTAGGTGGGGTGACGAAGTTAGGAGATTTGCAGGCGCAAGGTGGAATCAGCTAAGGCAAGACAGGGGTAATTGGAGATCGCAGTGAGAGGCCTTCGTCCTGCTGTGGACATAAATGTAGGCTGATAATGATGATGAATTCAAATTTTGTGTTCACACGCTCGGCCCATACAGTAACGAATGAACAGCTTGAGCGCATACAGCCGCATATAATTTTTAATATTTCGTCGGCCTTTCCAATTAAGAGGATAATAATAAATACGTGACGTGTGCCTGGCTCGAAACACTTCATTTTTACTTATTTCACGATTCAATGCAACGCCCTATTTGACATTTTGACACTTAAAGGAACCATAAAAAAGTTAGTTTATTGCTTTTATTTACTAATTGAATGGCAGTCGCTAAAGGGTTACTCTAAACAATACTTTAAACAATGTCCGCTTGGTCTTATTCGCGTAGAAGTGCCCGTGTTTCTTTTTTAGCGTGGTGCGTGACAGCTGGGAGACCCTGTACAATTGACATCGTATTTCTTTGCTTAAAGTGGCACTCTCCAATGGTAAAAAAACGGAGACACACGGCTTCTAACTTAATCGCTTTCCTATCCAGCCGTTGGCTTCGTAGAATTCCCTTCATTTAAGTTCCTTCAACACGGCGCTGGCTTATATATCAGCTGCAGAACGTGACTTTAGCCAATCACTTCTTAATTCCAGGTGCATTATTGTTTTCTTTAGTAGCTATGGCCGAAGCGCAATATTGTACGCAGTAAGTCATATGCAGTTTCGTTCTTTGTCGGTTGGATAAACATGAATCGAACAGAATGAGGTAACTTAATTCATCCAGGAGGTAGTGTTCACAGGTTTCGAGAAAGTGAAAGGTGCGACACGACTATTTATTCGCCCTCCTTGCTTTTTAGAGCGCAGGTCTTGGACGCCCATTCATGCGACGTTCCCTACCTCGTAACCGAGCGAAGGTGGAGCGCAGCGAGGGATTCAAGTCGCGAGGAGGAAAGCGGAGAGGAGAGTGCAGCGCGGAACCGTTAATCGGAAAGCGGAGGAGGGTACGGCGAAAGCGTGAAATGAAAAGCGTAGTGTGCCGACGGTTGCTACGAGGTGGCGCCTGACTAGCGCGCGTCATCTGGGCCGTTGGACTGCTGCGGCTGCTGCAAAATCGCGCCCACGCGTGATCCTCGCTCTGGCTCTCGCGATCTGCAGATTAGCGAGGCAGTGGCGCCGCACATCGCTCCGTTTGCAACGTGCCGCACAAGACGGACTGTCCCCGCCAGCCAATATAACGCGATATGAAAACACGTATACAGCCGCGCTCAAATTTCCCATTAAGAAGTATCGTTATCGTGAATCCCCTCCCCCCCCCTCGTTTTTTTTACAGTGAATAATTATTTGCCTACTGCCCGGGTTTCGCGTGGCTACTGATGCTGCTCCTGGCTGTCTGCTGCTGGGTGGGTCAATATCTTAGCGGATATACTTGTACATATGTATTGTCAGCTTGCCGGGACGGTGAAGAATAGGGCATTAACAAATGCGTGATTTCAAGTTTATTTCTATTGGGTGACCTTGTGGCCCAGAAAAAACAAGCAACGCCCTGACCACAACGTTAACTTCGAGCACAGTAGTTGGTTGTCGAAATCTGATTCCAGGGTTCAAGTGCGTCGCATATTTATAAATGACTCATCGTACATTCCAGCGTAATCCCTGAGTTCGCGTACTTTCCAGAATGTATGTGCCAGTATGTACACACCTATTCGCTACGCGTACTCGATCTGATAAGACAAGATTCTTTCGCAATAACATCGACGACAACATTCGAGAAATTTCTGACAGGGCACGCCTTGCGCCGAGCGTTAATTGCAACAGTGTTTAGAAGCGGAAAAACGGTCACCGGGAAAAAGATAAATCATGATCAAGCGTCGATATATATATATATATATATATATATATATATATATATATATATATAGTACGAAGTGCAATTGGATGGTGATTACACATATATATATATATATATATATATATATATATATATAATCTCCATCCAATTCCACTTCGTACAGATGGTTAACCAGCGATGCTGAAACGCGCGGCACCGGTGTTAAGGACTGGATTAATCCTGATGGTTCATGAAAGTATTCCTCAATTATTGGTTAAGCCTTTGTGTTTCTTAATGAGGTTACACACGCGTTCGGCTGCGATGGAGAGAACGCCGTAATTTTCGGTATGCCAGCAGCCCGCCGTTGTCGCTTGCGATTCTTCGAAGGTAAATTGCTTCAGAAGTAAATTGGTCTGTTACATAAGACAAATGAACGGCTCATACCCCCTTAAGCAATGGCTCATACCCAGTAGTTTAAACGCGGTCTCCTCATAACTACGACCGAAGAAAAGTGAAATTCTACGCTGGAATGATGAGTGGCAACGGAAAAAGACCACGACGACGAACGCGGGAGCAGTGGCACGAGCGCGTGCCGAGCACGAGCGCAGCCCGAGGGGCGCCAACAAGCCAGCTGCGGAAGAAGGCGACGACGCTCGGGCCAATGCTGATGATGAAAGTTCTATGTACAAAGGCGATGGACAGACGCTTTTTTGTTTCGCCTAGCCATATAATGCTTCGCTTTAATATGTACGCGTCTTAATCGTTTTGCACGATGGGTGGGTGCCGTAGTGCTAACCTATACCGGATATAGTGAAAGCCGAGCTGGACCGCGGCGGCTGGGGAAGCTCGTAGGATTAGACGTGAGTGAGTGAGTAAAAATTTATTGAAAATAAATGAATAAAAGAAGGCATGCACGCTGGTTTGGGCCCCTATTCCAGGGCTCCACTGGCACGAGCGGCTCGCTGGGCTTGGTCCAGAGGAGCCAATTGGCTCTCCCGGCCCTCGTCCGCAAGCCATGTTATCCCACTGCCTATTTCTCATGTGTGGATGTTTGAGTACTACTGGGCTGTCTATGTGTGGAGGCCTTTTCGGACACTCCCATGTGATGTGTTTTAGTGTGGGTATGTCTGTGCACCACGGGCACTCGTCAATCAACCTCGTGGGGTGTATTCTGTGTAGGTGGTGCAGGTTGTGCTATGTATTCGTCTCAATACCACGCCAGTCCCTCTCCTGCTGGCTGTTTAAATTCAAGTGAGGATGTCCAAAGCGTATTCGCTGCTGCATTTGCTGTAAAAGCATGTCACGAGAATTCGGCGGGAGGTCGTCGCTGGGTCCTGCCGTTCCTCGGACGTTTAATCCTCGAGCAATACGGTCTGTCGCAATACGGTCTCGCGTTCCCTGCCAGTCCCTCATGTGCCGGACACCATATGATAGTGTGGTGCCCTTCTAGTTGATTGCCCAAAATTTTTAGTATTCACTTGGGTGCCGTCCCATTTAGAAACAGGCGGCAAGCTGCTTGTAATTCGGATAGTATCACAGCCGAATTGGTTTTGGCGCTCGGCGTCCTGAATGGCCAAGGCGATGGCTGCAGCCTCTGCCACGCATGCCAAGGAAGTTTTGAAGGATGCCGGTGTCACGTTGTTCTGACACGTAGACTACGGTGAACGTGTCGGAGTTGGTTCGACTAGCATCCATATAATACACTCCCTGTCCCATGCCCAAAGGTTTATGAAGAGTCGTTGCTCTGCGTCGTCCGGAATGGTACTTGGGGTGTGTGTTCTTGGGAAATGGGGCCACCGAAATGTGCGATAGAACGTTACGGTCTATTTGCGCCCTTTCATCTCCTCAATACTGGGGCCTCAGTGTAAAGCCTAAATTCACCAATACTTCCCTGACCTGAGTTGAAGAAGAAAGTCGTTCTTTGTGAGCATATAACGTTTCGACTGCATACTCGTCAAAAGTATTTTGCAGGCCTAGTCCCTCGAATCTGTCTCTGCTAGCGCATTCGGGAAGACCAAGGGCAGCTTTGAAGGCTTTTCTGGTTATTCTGTTTGCATGTGTAGTGGGGATGAAGCAACGGACGCACCAGTGGGACTCTTTCTTGGCTGGAGGTGCGAGCGTAGATCGCGAGCTGCTGAAGCCGCCTGAGACTGTCTTTGTGCCCGTCGTGCAATTCTTCTGCCTGCTGTCCAACGTTAATAAACCCCCTTCCAAAGTCGTGCAGGTGCGGGGTCTGCAAACCTGGAACTCCAAGTCGAATTCCCTGAAGGATCCTTCTGGTCGCCTTGGACGTTGGGCTCTTCGCCTGCAAGAATTTGACATTCGCGTGGTGTACCGATCGGGGTGAAAGCACTCAGACGCGGATGCGCTCTCCCGATCTCCCGTGAAATCGGCTGAAGAGCCGCATTCAACTGGTGCCTTTCCCTTGGCTGCTCTGACCGCCACAGACATGCCATCTGAACATCGAAAAGACCCTTGGATCGCGTGTCTCCTTAATGTTCTTTCCGCTCCGCCAACTTCTGAACACCCACGTGCACTTCGCCGCCAAGCCACGCATTTCGCGATGCGGGACGAGCTATTACATCGTCGCAACTATCGACCGAATGGCCGTAAATGGCTTCTTGTTATTCACATGCGGTCCGGTGTGTGCGCATATTTTCATGCTGACCCCGAACATGTTCACACTGGTGCGCTGAAAACGTTTGAGCGGCTCCGCTAACGTTAGTACTGGCGTGGACTATACACTTATGTCCGAAAATACATTCGGCCTTGTCAATTGTGTCAATGATTCAATGATCAATGATTCGTCTGGACTCTTGCAGCCTTAACCGTGTCCTGCACGCCCCTTCGACCGTGTCGGAATCGATCTTCATGGCTAAATTCAGTGCTCTATTGCTGGTAACAGATGGGTCATCGTCGCAGTGGACCACCTAACGAGGTATGCGGAAACAGCCGCGCTTCTTTCGGCTGGTGTTCGTGACGTTGCGAGCTTCATCTTGCGTAATTTCGTCCTCCGCCATGGCGCACCTCGCAAGCTACTGAGCGACAGAGGGCGTGTGTTTTTATCCGATGTCCTGCAGGAGGTCCTTCGTTCATGCCATACAGTTCAAAGCACATCTATAGCCTACCACCCACAGACCAACGGACTAACAGAGTGCTTCAACCGAACGCTGGGAGACATGCTGTCCATTTACATTACTTCTGGCCACTCTAAATGGGATGTCGTTCTTCCGTTCGGCACTTACGCGTATAATACCACGAAACAGTTGACCACCGGCTTTTCCCTATTCTTTCTCTTATATGGCCGCGAACCATGCACCACACTCGACACCATTTCGCCGTATCGTCCGGACGTCTCCGAATTCAGCCCAGTTTCTGAAATGGCTCAATATGCTGAAGAGTGTCGTCAGCTGGCCCGTTCATTTACTTCGGACAACTAAGCTCTCCAGAAAGCATGTGATGACTGCAATCTGATTGAACAATATTTCGCCATCGGCTCCCTCGTATGGCTCGGCATACCGTTTCATTTCCCTGGCCTGATTCCTAAGTTTTCCCCGAAGCGAAAGTATGAATTAAGCGAAGTATAAATTAAAAGCCATGCACGTCCAGGCCAACAGTGATGCCTTCAGCTTTTAGGCACAACAAAAGTAAAAAAGTAGGGGCAACGCAAAAGAATCCTCAAATTATGTGGGTAACAGAACTCCGGTAATGACACTTTGGGGGCACGAGGGGGTAGGCTACGGATCGCCGGGGGGGGGGGGGGGGGGGGCTGCCCCCCCCTCCCGGCAGAAGTCCGGAGGGGGCTCGAGCCCCGGAGCCCCCTTATAGTCTGCGCCTATGATGCAACTTCACCCACAAATGTACGGAAACCTGAAAGATTCATCTCGCTAAGAATGACGTGCTTAGAAGACGCGAAATACTTACTCCCGAAGTTATGGAGCCACTGCTCCGGCGCACGGCATTCCATTCTCCTCCGGGAGAAGAAAATAATTGTAGCCCTTTCTCTGACCTGCTGCAGCATTGAAACTGCGCAGCGGCACAACATTTCCCCGAACAACGAAGCTCAGATTCCTACGGAAACACACGTTCGGAGCGGCAGTGCGACCACCGCTTGGAAGGCGCATCGGGGGCGCGAAGAACTATATAGGCGCGCGAAAGCAAGTTTCGCGCCGTGTTCGTGACGTCAGGGTCCCCCGACGTCGTAGTATTGCGCGCCGCAGCCATTCAGCGTGGCGGATGCGCTGGCTCCGCGAAAGAGGGGGAGAAAAAAAGGAGGTTGACGGCCCTGGTGAGGGTGTTGCGGCGTAGATCAAAGAGCGCCGCTACTTTCCAACATCACGGGGCCTTAGTGCGCACGCAATAGTAGCGCCGTCCAACAGTCTAAGTGGGAAAGCAAGCTGTTCATGTGCTACTGGGCCGAACGTCTTTACACGAAACTCTGATTATCGTTCTAATAAAGTTTATATAGGCTGCCTCATCTTTCAACGATGCGTGAACAGCTCCCGGCGATTATTGCGTATTAAGTTCGAGGGAATGAGCTGCCCCGAAGGGCCAGCCTGATATAAAGTGCGTGATTTTCCACTGAGGCTGCTCGATGGCTCTGCTACTGCGCGGGCGCACTTGAGGCACTGGTAGTGCGCACTGCGCAGTTTATGACATTTTTCATACTTCGCGGTCCTGCACTATTTGCCAGAAAAAGCAAACACGTGACATGTACCACGCTGGAAACACCTCATTTCGGCCGGTCTTAAGATTCTCTACAACCACACACACAGTAACGGCCGCTGGCACCAGCCCCGTTCCCGTAGTCCCCTCACCATCATCATCACCACCACAACAAAAGCATGGTGGCTGCATGCAGACGCTGGAAATTGTGGTATGTATTTACGCATGCGCCAAGCGCAGAATTTCGCGGTGCGCCACTAGATGGCGAAGTCTGCCCAGAAGGAAGCGCGAGTGAGGAAGGAGGCTGCATACACGCCTCGAACATGGAGCTACGTAATGGAGCTAGAGTGTACTAGAATAAGGTCGAGTGGGACGTGCGGCTGGGGCGGCGCATGCTTTGGAGTGAGGCGCCCGACGTGGAAAAATACTGGGGCGGCGCTGCGGTCGAAGTGGATTTAAGTGGATTGGGCCGCATCAAGGTCGCGCCGTTGGAAACTGCTCGCGATCCTGCTCGGCAGGGTCATTCGTACTACTTCGCGCGCTGGTATTTGCGTTCAGACAGCTCAAATGGGGTTCATAATTGCATATGACATGTATTTATGACTTAAGAATAAATTCCTTTCTTTCTCTTCTTTATTTATTTTTTATTATTTTTTAATACCGCTCGGTGATTGCGCGTGCATTGCGGCCGCAGTGTCGGCTTTCATTCTACTATGTTTTTGTACGGTTCCCTTCGGAGAAAAAAATATCTTTCTCGTTCTTCAAGCAGCATGTATATCTCTCGTGTGTATTATTGCGCATAGTTTTTAAGTTTTTCATCAGTAGGTCCTGCGAAACGCAGAAGGAGAAACATATGCAACCTTCCTGCTTGCCGCTTCAAACAAATAAAACATAGCTGCCCCATCGGGCGCCTTGTCATCAGATTTACGGGAACTATTGTTATAGAAAAAAAAGCTGCAACGCAACATTTCATTAAAATTTCCGCCTTTCTCGCGTAACAGAATGCGGAGTAGCTGGTACGTACGGGGTCATTTATTGCAGTCGGACCTCGAGCGCCGAAAACGGTTTTAGTTAATTAAATCAAATCAAAGGGGAATTTTATTAGACAGTAATATAAAAAATGCGTGCAAAGATATTTGGTCCCATAGCCTAAAGCGGCCATTCTATATGCTAATCTTTGGCCGTAAGCCGTACGTGGAATTTTTTTCCAGTCGATACCTCAAAAAAAGAAAAGAAAATAAAGCCTGTGCGGTAGCCTAATTAGTGGCTATATAGTATAGTGGATATGGTCTTGAGCTCGCGGGTTCAACCCAGGTCGCGGAATTCGATGGGAGCGAAATGGAAAAAAGACTCGTGTACTGATATTTAGGTGCACGTTAAAAAACCCCAGGTGCCAAAAACTATATAAACCGGGTGCCTTAATCATATCGTGGTTTTGCCACATAAAACCGAAAGATTTGCTTATATTAAAAAAGAAAAATGTAGGTGGCTGAAATAAAAGCCGAAATAAGCGTTCTTCGGCTTACTTCTGGGGGTGTCAACAACATAAATTATTCTCGAGTCTGATTTCCGAGAAAAACATGTTACGCTTATCCTACATTTCATGCATAAATGTAATGCCGTTCCCAAATCTATGACCGCTTAACTCAGCAGCTTGTATATTATAAACGGCTGCTTTCAGTTATTCGGTGCACTATCATAACGTCCCTAATGAAACAATTAAAGGAACGGCATGTCTCACATACTCGTAGAGATATGTGCAGATCTGTTGCGTTCATTGAAAAAAATAAGTTTGGCACTCAGTTTTAATGGGTTGAAAACATGGTGAGACTGTCAAAAAACCTTGTCTGAATCAAGTTAGCAGATTGACAGGCTGCCCTAAAACGGGGCGTTTATATTGATCGAGAGCTAGGAAGTTGTTAAGCAAGACTTATTACCACCCGTCCGTTAATTCTCTCAAGAACTGCGCCTCTGCGCAACAGCCACGACACCCCGGCAGCACAATCATTCGGAATAAAAGTCCTCACTTGCATCGGTCACTCACCTTTGAGACTTCAATGGTGCTGTTATGCGTTACATTCGAACGGAAACTACTATTCGGCGTCGTACACACTTGCTCACACACACACACACACACACACACACACACACACACACATATATATATATATATATATATATATATATATAAGATGGTTTTGCCTGCTATGAATATTATTTCGGCGAATGCGAGTTTTGTTTGCAGTATTCACTAGTAAGTCTGTTTGTTACTGCAAATACGTGCGCTTATTCCAGTCGGGAGTTCTCACTTTTTCAATTATTGCATTTAGCAGCTTTGTTATTTTTTTCCCTTACATAGATATTGTGAATATATATGTCTATGTACCCTTTAATTTAATTACCTAGAAACACACTGGTCATTCTTCGCGCCACGCATTTAATAAACCTGGTTTATTTCACTCTAATATTGTTTTCTTCGATCATTTCCCTGATGAATATCCAGCAACAAGAAGCGCGCGTAAAATGACGCGGTATCAATAATAAAATTTTCGACGTAGTGCGGAGATACCAGTTACTTTTAAAGGACAGTGGTAAAAACAGCAGTTCACATGGCTAAAACTACATTTGGTACCGGCCGTCAAGAGTCATGGGCACACCGAAGCAACTAAAACATTAAAAAAAAATGTACTGCACAGAGGTTCTGCGAGAAAAACTGGGCGTCCCGCGCTCGCTAGCAGACGACGCGCTTGACAACGACAGCAAAATTGAAGACGTCGCGTTGTATAATCTATGCCTAAAATATATATGTTTGGCAAAATGGTGTAAACATAAATTTGCAGTTGAAATAACGCACTATTTTAAGAGTGTACTATGCGCAATCGGCCTCGGCGCCAGCAGCGAAAGTACGTTGAATATGCCACGGAGGGCGTCTCCGCCCCAATCCAGTTCGCTCGCAGCGCCCTCGCACTATTTTTCCACACGCGGCGCCTCAGCGGCAGAGCGCCGTTCGGCCCACTCGACCGGTACACTCTAATGGAGCTACGGTGGCTAGAAGGGGGAGGTGGGAGCAACACAGCCGTCGGAGAGCGCGGAGCGCGGCGCGTCTTGCAGTGATTCATGATGCCGAGTGGTGGCGCGCGCGTCGACACTAAGATGCCTCCGCTGTAGTTAGGCTGCTGTCGGAGCTAGCGAGTGCGCTCGGTTGGCATGGTTCTCATCGGTTATCATGATGCCGAGTGGTGGCGCGCGCGTCGACACTAAGATGCCTCCGCTGTAGTTAGGCTGCTGTCGGAGCTAGCGAGTGCGCACGGTTGGCATGGTTCTCATCGGTTATTTTTGCTCCACGCTCGCGTCTGTTCGCATTCACGCTGTGGAGTTGTACCTACTTGTGCTGACAATAGTTTTACATGTTGCCCTGCCGTAAGAAGCAATGACAAGTCGCATGAGATGACAGACGCACCGTTTTGCGCCGGGCTGCACAACAGGCTATTTTTCAGCTAGAAAAGCAGAAGAAAAAAACACCCCTTTTCTCGGTGTCTGATGACGATGAGGCACTTAAAGCGTGGCAGCGGGCCGTGCCCCGTGCAGTCAAGGCCTTAGACAGGACTTCGAAGATCTGCCTGTACTTCGAACCCCAGTTGAATCATATACAGGGTGTTCCAACTATCATGCAACAAGATTTAAAAAAATATGCAAATGCCCTTAACTGGGCAGAACCAAGGCAATGTTCTTTGACGTCGCTTCTAGATACTCAGATAATGTTTTGAATCTGCCTAATTATTCAAATATTATAATTAGATGAAAAGTGTCAATGAGAAAATTGTAGAGCAATATGAAAAATGGTGGTGGTGGTGGTGATGTTGAAGCAGGCAGGGTTAGCCTGGCATACATAGCCGGCAACTGTTCCGCCTGATCCTACTTCATTGTGCATGATCAAAACATACAGCAATATGAAAAACTCCCGATACAGCTTTCTGTTGCTCAATATGTGTTACAGAAAAATGTTTTTCCCAGCGTGAACGAAGCCCGCGAATACGCGCAAAATTGGCGCGCAACTGGCCGCTCGAGGCACTTTGCGTGTATTCACTGGCTTAATTCTTTCACCCTCGGAAAGACACTTTTATGCAGCACGTATTGAGCGACAGAAAGCTGTATCGGTAGTTTTTCAAGTTGCTCTACAATTTTCTCGTTGATACTTTTTATCTAATTATAATATTTAAGAAGTTGAATAATAACTTAGGACTAATTATGTAAGTAGGCGGAATGCAAAAATAATCTGAGTATCTACAAGCGACGGCAAACAACACTGCCTTGATTCTGTCCAGCTACGGGGCATTTGCGTATTTTTAAATCTTGTTGCATGTTAGTTGGGACACCCCGTATATTGAATCCTTTATTCAAGTGCTGTCTGTCGTTCTTTTGAGTATTCTTCATGGTCATCACCATTCTAGTTCATCGCATTGGCGACTAAATTAGGGCTGTTTACTTAACTCCTATATTGAATGATTTCTAAAGCATCATATATTGGTATTAACCAATTTGACGAGTAGGAGGATGCAGTGCGTCGCAGTAATATGACCTAAGGAGCTCTTCACTGCGAGCCTAGAAATCGGTGCAGCTTTCTTTACCCACACCACTAGCATAATATTCTTCGCATTGGCTGAAATAATTTTTGTTCACTCCCAACGATTCGGGAAAGCACGTAGAACGCGTGCGACCGAGACCTACAAAAAATGTGGTTGATCCCTCTTATATAGGAATCGGTATAGAACACGAAAGTGAAACGTGTCTTCACAGAAGTAGTGTAATGTTTATTGCACATTGATATATAATGTCTATTGGTGTTTTGTGGCTAAAGCGCCCTTAGGCGTTGATGCACCCACGCTGACACCTGGTGGTACGTCTCCTCCATCACGACTACCAACGTCGATGACCATGAGCAACCGTCGTGCATATGGAAGCTGCACTACGCTGCACACGCTAGCACAACGCGAAAGACGAAGCACGTAACTGACACACTAATACAACGCGCAAGACAAAGCACGTAACTGAATCGTCACCGAGTCAAATCAGCGCGTACAGCGCGTCGTAATTGCAGCCTCCGCGATCAACTTCAGAAACATTTTCAGAGCTAATTGCGGAGGCCACGCTCCGCTGTGCTGAGTACGGTGAACGCCACCTAAGTGGCGTTGGTAGTGCTTCTTGATGCCAGCGTCCCTTCGAATGCTGGCATCGAGGCGTCGTAGTGCTGAGACCACCGAAGCGTTCACTGTCGGTGCGCGTTAGTGTCATAATGCAGTACTTCTCTTTTCTGCTCGTAGGCGGCGGCACCGCCCCGAGCAAGAGCGCGGGTACACGGAGGAGTGTTAGATATATAAGGCGCGTCTGTGTAGCTCTCTGCAAATGCGTTTGTGGCGCAATGGGTTAAACGCTCGGCGATCTATCGTCGCGGACCGAGAGGTCGTGGGTTCGATTTCCAAATTTTGCATGTTTGTGGAACTTTTTCTTCTGGTTTCTTTCTTTGTATTATGTTCTATGACGTATTTCCGTGACGGAAATACGTCAGTGAAGTCTTGGTGGACCCCGGCATAAAACACTTTCGTGTTAAAAATCTTTGTGCCGGCTGTGACATGCCTGAAGCGAATGCACCTTTAACATTGGACCACTCACCAGAGGATAAAAATTATGGGGTTTTACGTGCCAAAGCCACGATATGATTATGAGGCACGCCGTAGTGGGGGACTCCGGAAAATTTGGACAGGCTGGAGTTCTTTAATGTGCACCTAAATCTAAGTACACGGGTGTTTTCGCATTTCGCCCACAGCAAAATGCGGCCGCCGTGGCCGGGATTCGATCCCACGTCCCCGTGCTTAGGAGCCCCACACGATAGCCACAAAGCAACCACGGCGAGTCCACCAGAGGATATCTGCTAGTCATTTATTGTCTCCTCTATTAACAAGGTACGGTATGCATCAACTTAATGCTAGTTATGTCAAATATGCGAGCGCTAATTGCGAACAGGAACGCCCGTTTAGAAACCCGAGGCACCAACTGCCGTGCCTCCGCGCCCGGGGAGCGATTTTGCTGTCGACTGCAGCGCCGCCGCTGCTGTCATGATTGCTTGCAACACTCCGCCGCCGCCGTTGCTCTCGCCTCCCCTTTCTAGCCACCGTAATGGCGCTTCTCTGCGGTGTAAATACGCTGTGGCGCCACATTACCTCAATGCTAATGGCATTAACGTCGACATTGTCGCGAAGAAAGTATGCCGCGGGCCCCGTTTTGATTTCTGTGACTGCTGGATCTTCCTCCATGCGGGGGATCCGGGGCATTCCTCGAAGCGGGAATGACGAAGTCGTACTTGACATTCACTTTGTGTGCGCGCCGTCCAAGGATTGCTCTGAACGAGGCCGACCTTGAGGGATCCTGAAACGGGTGGGGACGAGTGTGTGCACGTTTCGCATGGTCGTTTCCCGCTCGGCTCTACTGTACTCGTGGTGTTTTCCTCTGCAGTCATCGCTTCTCAAATGGAGATTATATGTCCGTGATGTGTGACCACTAGCGCACCCAGGATCTCTGCCAGGGGGGGGGGGGGGGGGGGGGTGGACAGTTTGCCAATACCATCTAAACAGCACTAATTTCGATTTATTCACGGGAAATTGTCAAAAAAATGCGCTTTTGCGAGTGTGCAGACGATTCCGCGTCTTACATCTTAGTTGCAGTACTCAAATGCGTAAGGAAAGAAAAGGGGTTAAACAAAAGAGGGGGGGGGGGGCGGGTTAAGTCGGCCTCAGGTGGGGGGGGGGGTTACAACCCCCGAATCGCCCCCCCCCCCCCGTCGGTTCGAAACTGTGTGTGACTCTCTCCACGCTCGCGCTCTGTGCCGTGAGTGTGTTTTGGTGCAAGCTCTCCTCGGACGTAATGAACGAGTTGCAACGGCCGAAGATGTCATCCATCTCCTGACACTGCATTGGGGGAAGGTGACGTGACCGGGACGGCGGAAAGGATAAAGGCGAAACGGAAACTTTCTTGACGGTATCGGCAGCTTGAACTTGAAATAAACTTGTCTGAATCGTCCATTCCTATATGTTCTTTTAAATTATGTAAATATAAACGCCTGTTCTAAAGGATCCTGAATCTCAGGCCAATGCCTTTTATCCTTCAGGCACCACGGCGCATGAAGTTGCCACATCTACAGTTTCTAGGTCGCAATACTGCCTAATAGAGAGTAACTGGCGCCCATAATCGCCTTAAAGAACAGTTTTAGGGTTTGTTATAGGCGCTTAAAACAGCCTTTTGGAGTGCCTAAATTCCGGTCTCTATTTATTACCTTGGAACTACGACGGTATGGCCACATGGCGACAATGCAGGGGCGGATCCAGGGGGTCGTCAGCTTCTGTCAAAGATGATGATGATGATGATAGTAGCCTTAGTAGTAGTAGTAGTGCGCGCTAAAGAACCCCAGGTGGTCAAAATTAATCCGGAGCCTTGCACTACGGCATGCCTTATAATCAGAAGTGGTTTTGGCACGTAAAACCCCAGAAACAGGAAGAAGACCTGTAGCGAAGCCAGGTATCGGTTTTTTCGAGCTTATAGGAAATGGACGTTACCCAATACAGCCATGTGCTTGGTGGCTGTGCCTGATAATACAGGGTGTTCAAAACTAAGCTTTATGGTCTTCTTAAAATTAGGCACTGGGTGGCACGCGAAGACCACCTTTGCAAATAAGTTATGTGGCCAGGGGGGCACAAAGTGAGATGCTAATTATCGCTGTGAGCAGCCCCATTAACTAAAGTTGAACAATTATTTTTGGTCGACTGCAGTGCATTTGTCGACGCCAATGCATTTCTCCGCAAAGTTCGGCAATTTATATCTCGAAACTGGTGTCATCCTGAGAATTCGTTCCAAGTGGATCCGCCTTGCGAACTCCACGGCTACAATTTGTAAATTGAAATATGGCCCATCAGGTAATTAGTTACAAACTTAAGTAGTAAATGTCTGTTAATTATTCGATTATGCATTTCAATTACTTGTGCAAGTAATGTCCGCCTCTTCTTCGCGTAGACCAGCTCATGAATTAGAATTGCGCGATCTGCCACATGCAACCTTTAAGAATTTGTGAAAGTGTTTGCTGAAACACCCTGGGCATATATATATATATATATATATATATACATATATTGTGAACGAGAAGAAAGGGAACCGAGGGGCCCGATTTTTTAAAATAAGCATTTCATAAGAAGCCAACAAACAATAACACCAAGGAGAACATAGGGGAAATTACTTGTACTTATTAATTGAATTAAAGAAATGATAAATTAATGAAAATGAAAATGGATGAAAAAACAACTGTCCGCAGGTGGGGAACGAACCCACGTCTTCGCATTACGCGTGCGATGCTCTCACCATTGAGCTACCGCGGAACCGTTTTCCCATCCACCTTCTGGGGTATTAAAGACAATAGTCTTTCTTGGGGAACTTAAACGCTGAAAATTTGGTCTGTCTGTCTGTCTGTCTGTCTGTCTGTCTGTCTGTTTGTCTGTCTGTCACCCGATCCAGCCACCCGGCCAAAGTTGGACCACTTGCTTACCGCCCACCTACTTAAACTGGTACGGCTGTTCATACTTGTGAACGTTATCGATCACAAAATATTACGCATATCTGAGGCGCAACATCACTAGGTAAGTATTAGGAGGTGTGTTCCTTTAATAGAAAATACATAGATACGTAACTCTAAAGACCCTAGTTTCTTAAGCTGCGCTGAAAATGCCATGCTATGCGCGCCGACGAACGACGTTCCCCGACTGCGCGCCGACAAGCGCCCTCTGCCATGGTGGAAGGAAACCCTCTGCACAAGCTCATGTTTCCCGATGTATTGCCAGATGGCGTCCATGTCTCACGCAGCGCCTCCTCAATTTTATCAATGCCAGCCAGATGCGGCCGATTCAACATAAAGGAAGCGCTGTCTGAGGCAGGGCAAAACATAAATGGCCGCTTGATGAAATAATGCGGTAAAATGAAATCTGTTCAAACAAACCTTCATGCCAGGACGGAAATGGTACGAGAACAGCATCACGGGTGGCCGTGGATCAGACCAGCACTCATGTAGTACGGCCGGCAGAAGACTATCATTTTTCGACGACATTTGCAGCGAAGCACGCAGATACGCGGCAATTTTTTTTTTACGTTTTACAACTAGAACTAATCCTGGGAGTGTTAGCCAGCGTCACCACTCACAAACCATAAGGCGGATGTGGAACATCCTTTCTGCCGCAGGCGTCACGAGCACGTGATCTTTTTGGGTGATGGAAACTGGTCAATAAACCCAGATATGCTACCTACAGGCATCATTGTTGCCGGATTGGAGCCCTGGTTATGTAGTGAACGAGAAGAAAGGGAACCGAGGGGCCCGATTTTTAAAATAAGCATATTGACACGTACACATGTTTATCTTTCACTGGTGGCCGCTTTCAACATTGGCTGACAAATGTTAAACGTTATCGCTCGGCGCAGGACGCGCCTGCATTGGAAGCTTCTCGGACGTTATCGATGCTTCTATCCGTCGTCTGTGGTCACCGACGCCCATGTAATCTGATTGTATGAGCGACGCGAATTGTCTAGAACTTTCTGGAAGACACGCGGGCATCAGGGATTAATCTGGAACCTTCGATGACTCAGGTATAAAAGCCGACGCGTTTCGCAGCTGATCAGATTTTCGACGATCGCCGACTGTGTTCGCCGCTATCGTTGTGCTTTGAGTGTACCTTGCTTTTGTGGGCACAGGTTCGCCCAATAAACAACCAGTTTCGTCGTACACGGTTTTACGACTGTTTTCTTCAGCGTCACTACTACGTGACATCTGGTGGAGGTGCTAGTGCGTTCATGCAGCGAACGCCCCCGCAAAGCCGCGATCCAAGCCCGAAACCGGAGGACAACGCCAACGTCACCAAGGACCAGCGAGCTAGCCAGTAGGCAGCAAGGACTTCTGCCGGAGTACGGACTTCTTCCCGAGAAGACCACAGCGATCAAGGCCAAGTCAACGACCCCAATGGCAGCCCCAGCGTCCCCCATCCTGCTGCAACAACCTCGGGAGCCCCCGACCTTCCGTGGATCATCGGCTGAAGACCCTGAAACCTGGCTGGAGACATACGAGCGGATCGCGACGTTCAACAAATGGAGCGACGACGACAAGCTACGCCATGTCTATTTTTCGTTGGATGACGCTGCTCGGACCTGGTTTGAAAACAGAGAGACCACCCTGGTTACGTGGGACCTTTTTCGTGAAAACTTCCGTGAGGACCTTCACGAGTGTCGTACGAAAGGAGAGGGCAGAGGTTCTCTTAGAAACCAGGGTGCAATTGCCGAACGAGAACATCGCGATCTTCACGGAGGAGATGTCTCGCCTCTTCCGCCACGCCGACCCCGACATGTCTGAAGAAAAGAAAGTTCGGTTCTTGATGCGGGGTGTCAAAGAGCAACTATTCACCGGATTGATGCGCAACCCGCCCAAGACTGTCGCCGAATTTCTTTCCGAGGCCACAACGATCGAGAAGACGCTTGAAATGCGCGCCAGGCAATACAACCGCCGTGCCCTGACCAACTACGCCGATGCTCAAGCTCTAGGCGCCGACGACCTGCGCGAGACCATCAGAGCAGTCGTTCGCGAGGAGCTGCAGAAGCTCTTACCCAGGTCGCAGCCTCAAGTGGCATCTATCGCCGCCGTCGTCAAAGAAGAAGTTCAGCGCTCACTTGGAGTTCCTGATGTGCAGCCGCAATCGCCGCAACCCCAGCCGGAAGCGCTGACTTACGCCGCCGTTGCCCGTCGTCAAGGCCCTCCTTCACGCTCGCACCAGGGCCAAGTAACGCCGCAGTTCCGTCGCCCACCGCCGCCGCCGCAGCCAGCACGCCCGCCCGTCACCCAGCGCAGCTACCCGAGAAAGACGGACATTTGGCGCGCCCCCGACCACCGCCCGCTCTGCTATCACTGCGGGGAAGCTGGTCATGTCTACCGCCGATGCCCATACCGCGAGATGGGCCTACGAGGGTTCGCCGTCAACGCGCCGCGTCCACAGCTTGGCGAGCGGCCACGTGACATCGCCGACTACCTCGCCGGAGCCCAGTGGCAACCACGACGACCCTCACGCTCGCCGTCACCAGGACGTTACCTGTCGCCGCAGCGCCGACCATACACTGGCCCAGCCCGGGGCCGGTCCGTGAGCCCCTATCCGGGAAACTAAAGGCAGCAACCGATGGAGGTGCGGTTGCTGTACGACGCAATGCCGAAGATCCTCCGACGCCGCCGACGACGACGATTCGCGATTCATCACGACGAGATATCAGCACGCCGCCTAGCAACAGCCTTGACAACACTTCGCCGCCGAAAGAAGACCTTCCGACGCGACGTAGCAGCAGCAGAGCAAGCCGACGCAGCCGTGATCCGACGCCACGAATTAACCGCAACGCCAGACGCCGGTCTACCGATCTAGACGTGCTCATCGATGGCCATAACGTCACCGCTCTCGTCGACACTGGAGCCGACTATTCCGTCTTCAGTGGCCCGTTCGCCGCCAAGTTGAAGAAAGTGAAAACAGCCTGGCAAGGACCCGATATCCGGACAGCGGGAGGCCACCTAATAACGCCGACTGGAATCTGCACAGCGCGAGTCACGGTAAACAACCGCACTTACCCGGCGAGCTTCGTAATCCTGCAGCACTGCTCCAGGGATGTCATCCTAGGCATGGACTTTCTAAATCAACACGGTGCAGTCATCGACTTAAGGTCCAAGTCGATAACGCTTTCAACGCACAACGCGATACCACCGCATACAAGCATAAGTTACCATGCCTTGAATGTGCTTGAAGAACAAGTCACCGTTCCGCCTCGCTCCAGCGTAATGATTTCCGTCGGCACCGAAGTGCCTGCAGACATGGAGGGCGTCATTGAGGGCGATCATCACTTACTGCTCGACCGTGAAATTTGCGTCGCTAGAGGCATAGCTGAGCTACGTGCAGGGAAAGCAACGGTGATGCTCACGAACTTCAGCCCCGAATACAAGCACATTAACAAAGGCACCACGGTCGCCTACATCGACGAAATAGTACAAGCCAGCAGTGCTTTCGCCTTCACGGATTCCAGTGCACCCGCAACGACGACTATAATACCTGAACCAACTTTCGACGTCAATCAGAACCTTCCCAGGCACAAGAAAGAACGACTAAAAGCTCTGCTCCTGCAATACAAGGATTGCTTCTCGTCGTCGTCAAAAGTTCGACAAACCCCTGTCGCCAAGCACCAAATCATAACCGACGAAAATGCCCGCCCATTGCGTCAGAGCCCGTACCGAGTTTCGGCGCGCGAACGCGAGGCCATAAGGCGACAAGTCGACGAAATGCTACGCGACGACATCATCCAGCCGTCCAAGAGTCCGTGGGCGTCCCCCGTGGTGTTAGTGAAGAAGAAGGATGGAACCCTACGTTTCTGCGTCGATTATCGTCGCCTCAACAAGGTCACGAAGAAGGACGTATACCCCCTCCCACGGATTGACGACGCCTTGGATCGACTGTACAATGCAAAGTATTTTTCGTCGATGGACCTCAAAACCGGCTACTGGCAAATCGAAGTCGACGAGAGGGATCGGGAGAAGACGGCCTTTATAACACCAGACGGACTGTTTGAGTTCAAGGTCATGCCGTTTGGTCTTTGCTCGGCACCTACGACTTTCCAACGCGTCATGGATACAGTACTGGCAGGCTTGAAGTGGCAGACTTGCCTCGTCTATTTGGACGACGTCGTTGTGTTTGCCTCAAGCTTCGAAGAACACCTGCGGCGCCTTGAAACAGTTCTTCAAGCAATCAAAACCTCCGGACTCACGTTAAAGCCAGAAAAGTGCCGCTTCGCGTATGAGGAGCTCTTGTTTTTGGGCCACGTCATCAACAAGTCTGGAGTGCGCCCCGACCCTCAGAAAACTGCGGCCATCTCCAACTTTCCTCTGCCCGCTGACAAGAAGGCAGTGCGTAGATTTCTTGGACTGTGCGCCTATTACAGGCGCTTCGTCAAGGATTTTTCACGGATCGCAGAGCCACTGACGTATCTCACGAAGGCCGACGTCGAGTTCAAGTGGGAGACGCCGCAACTCGAAGCATTTGAAGAACTGAAGCGACGCCTGCAATCGCCGCCAATACTTGCGCATTTCGACGAAAACGCCGATACCGAAGTCCACACCGACGCAAGCAGCGTAGGACTCGGCGCCGTGCTTGTGCAGAGGACTGATGGACTAGAAAGGGTTGTAAGTTACGCTAGCCGGTCGCTATCGAAGGCGGAAGCAAATTATTCCACAACAGAAAAGGAGTGCCTCGCCATCATCTGGGCTACATCAAAGTTTCGTCCCTACCTCTATGGCAGGCCCTTTAAAGTTGTGAGCGACCACCACGCCTTGTGTTGGCTAGCTAACTTGAAGGATCCTTCAGGTCGCCTCGCACGATGGAGTCTGAGACTTCAAGAATTCGACATCACCGTCGTTTACAAGTCCGGGCGAAAGCACTCTGACGCCGACTGCTTGTCTCGCGCCCCCGTCGAACCGCCGCCACAGGACGACCAGGATGACGACACTTTCTTGGGACCAATCAGTGCCGACGAATTCGCCGAACAACAGCGAGCCGACCCGGAACTAAGGAGCCTTGTAGACTACCTGGAAGGCAAGACCGTCATTGTGCCGAAGGTGTTCAGGCGAGGATTGGCGTCGTTTTTCTTGCAAAACGACATTCTCCTAAAGAAGAACTTCTCGCCTCTCCGAGCCAACTACCTCCTCGTGGTACCCTCAGCATTGCGTCCAGAGGTTCTGCAAGCTCTCCATGACGACCCAACGGCTGGACATCTCGGTTTTTCACGCACTCTCGCGAGGATTCAAGAAAAATACTACTGGCCTCGCCTCTCTGCCGACGTCGCCCATTACGTAAGGACATGCCGAGACTGTCAGCGACGCAAAACACCGCCGACAAGGCCAGCCGGACTTCTACAGCCAATCGAGCCACCTCGCCGACCGTTCCAGCAGATCGGGATGGACTTACTGGGGCCTTTTCCGACGTCGACGTCCGGAAATAAATGGATCGTCGTCGCTACGGACTACCTCACCCGCTACGCCGAAACAAAAGCCTTGCCCAAAGGCAGTGCCGCCGAGGTAGCCCGATTCTTCGTTGAGAACATCCTCCTGCGTCACGGTGCCCCAGAAGTCCTCATCACCGACAGAGGCACGGCCTTTACGGCAGAACTAACTCAAGCCATCCTGCGGTACAGCCAGACAAGCCATCGCCGCACCACCGCCTACCACCCGCAGACGAATGGCCTCACCGAGCGCCTAAATAAGACCATCGCCGACATGCTGGCAATGTACGTCGACGTCGAACACAAGACGTGGGATGCCATCCTTCCGTACGTGACCTTCGCATACAACACGGCCGTGCAAGAAACGACGCACATGGCGCCGTTCAACCTGGTCTACGGAAGGAACCCGGCAACGACGCTTGACGCCATGCTACCAGACGTCGCTGACGAAGAAAATCTCGACGTTGCCACTTATTTGCAGCGTGCCGAAGAAGGTCGACAGCTCGCCCGACTGCGCATCAAGAACCAGCAGAGGACCGACAGCCGACACTACAACCTTCGACGACGCTACGTCGAGTACCAGCCCGGTGACCGTGTTTGGGTCTGGACTCCGATACGCCGACGAGGACTTAGCGAGAAGCTGTTACGTCGCTATTTCGGACCATATAAGATCACCCGACGTATTGGCGCACTGGACTATGAGGTCGTGCCAGACGGCATTTCGCAATCACAGCGGCGCCGGGCACGACCTGAAGTCATCCACGTGGTGCGTCTTAAGCCTTTCTACGCCCGCTGACAAACTTAGGTACTTTGTTATTTTGTTATTGTTTTTTTTTTTGTTATTTTGTTTATTACGCATGGTTTTGTTTTCGCTTTCGTGTTTGTAGCATCGGGACGATGCTTTTTAAGGGGAGGGTATTGACACGTACACATGTTTATCTTTCACTGGTGGCCGCTTTCAACATTGGCTGACAAATGTTAAACGTTATCGCTCGGCGCAGGACGCGCCTGCATTGGAAGCTTCTCGGACGTTATCGATGCTTCTATCCGTCGTCTGTGGTCACCGACGCCCATGTAATCTGATTGTATGAGCGACGCGAATTGTCTAGAACTTTCTGGAAGACACGCGGGCATCAGGGATTAATCTGGAACCTTCGATGACTCAGGTATAAAAGCCGACGCGTTTCGCAGCTGATCAGATTTTCGACGATCGCCGACTGTGTTCGCCGCTATCGTTGTGCTTTGAGTGTACCTTGCTTTTGTGGGCACAGGTTCGCCCAATAAACAACCAGTTTCGTCGTACACGGTTTTACGACTGTTTTCTTCAGCGTCACTACTACGTGACAATATCATAAGAAGCCAACAAACAATAACACCAAGGACAACATAGGGGAAATTACTTGTACTTATTAATTGAATTAAAGAAATGATGAATTAATGAAAATGGATGAAAAAAACAACTGTCCGCAGGTGGGGAACGAACCCACGTCTTCGCGTTACGCGTGCGATGCTCTCACCATTGAGCTACCGCGGAACCGTTTTCCCATCCACTTTCTGGGGTATTTACGTTTTACAACTAGAACTAACCCTGGGAGTGTTAGCCAGCGCGACCACTCACAAACCATAAGACGGATGTGGAACATCATTTCTGCCGCAGGCGTCACGAGCACGTGATCTTTTTGGGTGATGGCAACTTGTCAATAAACCCACATATGCTACCTACAGGCGCTGGCTAACACTCCCAGGGTTAGTTCTAGTTGTAAAACGTAAATACCCCAGAAAGTGGATGGGAAAACGGTTCCGCGGTAGCTCAATGGTGAGAGCATCGCACGCGTAACGCGAAGACGTGGGTTCGTTCCCCACCTGCGGACAGTTGTTTTTTCATCCATTTTCATTTTCATTAATTTATCACTTCTTTAATTCAATTAATAAGTACAAGTAATTTCCCCCATGTTGTCCTTGGTGTTATTGTTTGTTGGCTTCTTATGATATGCTTATTTTAAAAAATTGGGCCCCTCGGTTCCCTTGCTTGTCGTTCACTACATAACGAGGGCTCGAATCCGGCAACAATGATGCCTGTAGGTAGCATATGTGGGTTTATTGACCAGTTGCCATCACCCAAAAAGATCACGTGCTCGTAACGCCTGCGGCAGAAAGGATGTTGCACATCCGCCTTATGGTTTGTGAGTGGTGGGCGCTGCCTAACACTCCCAGGGTTAGTTCTAGTTGTAAAACGTAAATACCCCAGAAAGTGGATGGGAAAACGGTTCCGGGGTAGCTCAATGGTGAGAGCATCGCACGCGTAATGCGAAGACGTGGGTTCGTTCCCCACCTGCGGACAGTTGTTTTTTTCATCCGTTTTCATTTTCATTAATTTATCATTTCTTTAATTCAATTAATAAGTACAAGTAATTTCCCCTATGTTGTCCTTGGTGTTATTGTTTGTTGGCCTCTTATGATATGCTTATATATATATATATATATATATATATATATATATATAAAGGAAAGGCATTGCAGGGCAGTTAACCAGACGCACGTCCGTTTTTCTACTCTTCACTAGAAGAGGGTGTATGGGATGAAAAGGGAGAGAGAGGGGAGGTAGAGCACAGTGGCACGCACATTTCAAGGTTCGCACCACGTCTACACACAGTCGTCAAGACCTCTCGCCTTCAAGTATTACAACAGCGCTTTCGTCGCTTTCTGTGCCATCGACGCGTACGGCCATGCTCGAAGGATCTTCATTTCGGAAAATGGTCTACAGTCCAGCCGGTTCACTGCTGTCCGGAGAGCTTGACGCTCGACGTCGTACTAGAGACAGAGACGAGAAGAAAAGGAACCGAGAGGCCCGACTTTTATTAATCATATCATAAGCTTACACTTAGGACTAATGTTAAGAGACAGGAAGAAAGCGGTGTGGATCAGAGAACAAACGGGGATAGCCGATATTCTAGTTCTAAGCGGTAGAAATGGAGCTGGGCAAGCCATGTAATGCGTAGGATGGATAACCGGTGGACCATTAGGGTTACAGAATGGATACGAAGAGAACGGAAGCACAGTCGAGGTCTGCAGAAAACCAGATGGGATGATGAAGTTAGGAAATTTGCAGGCGCAACTTGGAATACGCTAGCGCAAGACAGGGGTAATTGGAGATCGCAGGGAGAGGCCTTCGTCCTGCAGTGGACATAAAATATAGGCTGATGATGATGATGATGATGATGATGTATTTCCAATTATGACTTTTAGATGAGATGGTACATGTAATTGGTTTTTTGAACTATTAAACAATGAGAAATATATATCATCCAGTGGTTTTCACGTATATAGTGACCACAGGGAGCACGCCCTTATGGTCGCTACGGTACACCGTCATATGGTGCACGGCAAAGGTTGGCACGTTCTTCATAAACACGTCACCAACGCCGCGCGCATTCGCTGCGAACGCGGGCAAAACGCCGCCGCCGTCGACAACAGTTGTGCGCGTTATTTGTGTGACCGCAAACAACCGCTGTCAAAACGCTGGCTTCGTGACGGAATGGCTAAACGCCGTTGTCGACACTGTTAGGGGAGAGGCGGGCGAGAGCCCAGACAGAGAGAGTCGGCGACACAGGCGGCAGACGCCGGCAGGGCGGCGCGCATTCGCCGCAGTGGGCTAGACACCCGCAGTCTAGGGTGCCTCCATGCCCTCCTCCCCACCGCTTCCCCTCCACTGGGAAGTCACGTTTGCTCTCCGCCGTGCGTTCGCTCCCTGTTAAAGCGTGCGTCCCTTGCCCGCGGCCTTTCACTCGCACATAAGTCGCTTTTGCTCTCCGCCGTGCGTACGCTCCCCGTGAAAGAGCGCGTACCTAACCCTCGCGTGTTTTCACTGGCGCATAAGTCGCGTTTGCTCTCCGCCGTACGCTCTCTCCCCGTGAAAGCACTCGTCCCTTGCCCTCGCGCACTTTCACTCGCACATGAGTCGCTTTTGCTCTCCGCCGTGCGTACACTCCCCGTGAAAACGCACGCCCCTCGCCCTCGCGCGATTTCACTCACACATAAGTTGCGTTTGCTCTACGCCGTGCGTACGCTCCCCGTGAAAGAGCGCCTACCTCAAGCTCGCGCGCTTTCACTCGCGCATAAGCCACGTTTGCTATCCGCCGTGCGTTCGCTCCCCGTGAAAGCGCGCGTCCCTTGTCCTCGCGCGCTTTCAATCGCACATAAATCGCTCTTGCTCTCCGCCATGCGTGCGCTCCCCGTGAAAGAGCGCGTACCTCACCCTCGCGCGCTTTCACTCGCGCATAAGTCGCGTTCGCTCTACGCCGTGCGTTTACTCCCCATGATGGCGCGCGTCCCTCGCCCTCACGCGCTTTCACTCGCACATAAGTAGCGTGTACTCTCCGCCATGCGTTCGCTCCCCGTGAAAGCTGGTGTCCTTTGCCCTCGCACGCTTTCACTCGCGCATAAGTCGCGTTTGCTCTCTGCCGTGCGCTCGCTCCCCGTGTAAGCACGCGTCCCTCGCTCTCACGCGCTTTCATTCGCACATACAGCATACGGCCAATGAGAGTCTTTTTCTATTGCCGGACGCGACCACCGAAGAGTGAGCCTTAAAAGCTTTGCTGTAAAAAAATAAGATGTATACAAAAATACTAGACAAAAACATGTACAGCATACCTCAAATAATCAAGCATAAATCAAGCAGGCTAGGCGGCAATCTCTCAAAGCCCGTTTCAAAGGAGATCCCATTAAATCATCATCATCAGGTGTAAAAGGGACCCCACCCGAAACAGCCACTGTCAGTAGACCAAAGGCAGAGGCTGTTTCGGATGGGATCTAATGTAATAGCTTTGCGAATCGTATATATAGACACCTGTTATTGGACCACCAACGTTCCAGGCATGAAGCGACTGTTATTTACAGAATTGCTCATTGAAACCGCGAGTGGTACCTAGATATCCTCACTGCAGCAAATATTGATCTTAAAGCGCATAAGTACTTTATTGCAGCGAAGCTAAATATGGATAGGGTTTCATGTATTTTTCGTTTTTGTACGTCGACAATACGCGTTTGTGAGCATGAGCCGACCCTGTAGACAGTGCAATACCGGGCAGATCCGCGGCTAGGTGTAGCATTCCTCCTCTAAAGATATTAATAATAATAATAATAATAGTAATAATAATAATAATAATAATAATAATTTCAATTTTACGGTTAAAGTATCCTGACTTCTATCAAGAAGAATTTGATTCCATGATCAAGAGCCCGGTCCTTCTACTACAACTCCAGGCTGTCCAGACGGCCCACGACCCGGCGGTGACGCTAGGCCGCCCCATCCCTACGTCGGAGCGGCCCGCGATCCTGTCCCTGTAATACGGGAGCGGATTCCTTCAGGACATCAATAAAGTTCTTTATCTATCTATCTATGCACGTCGACAGTACAATAGGTGAGTGTGGGCCGATCCCGGAGATAGTGCAATACCAGGCCGACCCGCGGCGAAGGTGAAGCAGACGTCAAGCACTCTGCCACTAATGACAATAATATTAATAAATAATGATAAAATAAATAAATAAATCAAGATGCATTGGTTCCAGTCGATGTGTATACCGAAATCGTTTGTTTACAGCCCATGGACACATGAGCAGGAGGCATTGCTGTAAATACAAAGGACAAAATGTATCTACAATCATGAAACCTTGACTCGCAAGATGACAATGCCACCGACTGTGGGGATGTCTGGGCAGTACAAATGAAAGAATGAACTGTGATATCCACTGGGTCTATATCTCCAGGCACATACACGTGTGATATGGAGAAGTTCAAGGACACGCACGTTGCATGGGCGGTGATCACACCACCCCTGTGATGATCGTTGCAGACTTCATTGTGGACATTTCAAAACTGGACAAGAAATGGTTCACTCAGTTTGTGCTAAAAGAGTTTGGTTTGAAGTGCCCTATACCAATCCAAGTCATTGAATGAATTACACAACAACGGTCATGTACAGATATAACTTTGGCCAAGAATCTGTCTAAGGTTGTAACCGAACCAATCAGTGTACATCAGCGTAATCACAAAGCAATAGTCACTACCATTGCCAAATGATGAAAATAAGTACACGTACCCTTGTCTAACCCTATGTGATGTGTTACACCTTCGCTGCTCTGCATCCACTTGAACACAGTGGAATGGCTACTCAATATCTAAGCAAAGCTTTATTTGTATTCTTTATCGAGTTTGTTGGATCCTTTTGGTGGGATTCTCGCCGAGGGAGGTGGGCCGACCCCGGCGACAGTGTAGCAGTAGAGTGGGTCGAGCCTGCTGATAGTGCAATAAAAACTGGGTTGCTCCTGAAGAGAGTGTTATCCGCGGAAGTCACGTGGGTTGTGTGGTGCGGTGCGTCTCCAACCATTGCTGTTTTGCCGGAAATGCAGGTATTTGCTATAATGCAATATACGAATCTACATAAGGCACAATAGTTCTGCGATGGGAAAATAAGGTGAACAATTGCTTGCGCGTATAGAAAAATAAAATTCCACGCATCGTGTTTACCTTTTCATAGAAATTACACTAAACGTATGAAGATAGTGTCGCGAAACGTTGACTCGAACAAGTGCGTCAGGTCTGCGATTGTTTTTATGCTTAGATTTTTTTATCGCATATATTTCTTATGCGACGGAGTGCTTGAAACTCACTATTGCCCCTCCGCCGTGGCTCGTCCCGGTATTGCAATAGCTCTCTGGTAAAAGTAGCCCGTAACGAATTGGAAAAAATATTGCGGCGGAACAAGTCTCACGATAATATTGTAGCGAAATGACACATCTGTTAACTTTCGGACGCATCAGCTCACCAGGGAGACGACGATGAAGGGGGACGAGCTCCAGCAGAAGCAACTGTATATCGGCGGGTAATGCAACGATGAGAGGTATCATTCGAAAAACAAGGTTTATTAACTTGGTATTACTTTAGATTTACACTGTACACATATAACATACAAAACGATGTCATATCGGTCGTCGGCCACCTGCCTGACTGGCCTGGTCTCCCGTGGGGAGTGCACTGTGGGCTGCGGTCTCCTTGTTCACGAAAAGATTCAGAGCCCTTCCTCAAATAGGTTTTAACAGCATTAAAGGGACACGCGGACCATTGTGAGACGCACGCTTCTCCAACAATCGCCTACTCTGACCAATCAGGCAAGCCGACATGATCCAATAGGGGCCATAGTTGAGGCGACCAGAAGTGTTCTCAAAAGCACCACGCACACAACAAAACTAAGCGTGACTAATGAATCACTCTCCCCTGATGGACAGTACAGCCGAGCAGGAAACGACCCCGCGAAACGCACACACCCTCGTCTTCACCTGTTTCGGGATACCTAAAGGTCGGCCTCATTCAGAACAGTCGTTGGACGGCGCGCACACAAAGTGAATGTCAGGTACGACTGCGTCATTCCCGCGCAAATGCTGCAGTCGCCCGCGCCGCTAGTTTTCGTGTTTGCACGCCTCGGACACCGCTCTCTGCCCGGATCCCCCGCATCGAGGAAGACCCCACAGCCACAGAAATAAAAACGGTGCCCGCGTAATACTTTCTTCGCGAGAATGTCGACGTTATTGCGATTAGGATTGGGGTAATGTGGCGACACACCGTATTGTCGCCGCAGAGACGCGCCAGGTTTGAGACGTGTATGCAGTCTGTCTCGTCTCTCGCGCATCTAGTGACGCGCCCGCGAATTCTGCGCGTGGCGCATGTGTAAATACGGACCACAAATTGCAGCGCCTGTAGGCAGCCGTCATACTTTTGTTATGATGATGATGATGGTGAGGGACTACGGGAACGGCGCTGGTGGCAGCGGCCCAGACCGTGTTTACGGTTGTCAGTCAATGTCAATTAGGCGGTTGTAGATAATCGTAAGACATGCCGAAATGAGGTGTTTCGAGCGAGGTATACGTCACGTGTTTACATTTTTTGCCGCCAAATGGAGCAATACCGCGAAATATGAAAACACAATGTAACGGCGCACCCGTGCGCAATACCTGTGACTCTAGTGCACACGTACACTAGCGGCGCTATCGCGCAGTCTCAGTGGCAAAGCAAGCAATTTATATCAGGCTCGTCGTTCAGCGCAGCGCATGTCGCCGAACATGATACGCAATAATCGCCATCAGCTGTTCGTGCATCGTTGAAAGATCGGATAGGATGGATGGATGGATGGATGGATGTTACACCGGTTATCCATCCTACGCATTACGTGGCCTGCTAAGCTCCATTTTTTTTCTTCTTATTGTCAACTAGAATGCCAGTTATCCCTGTTTCTCTCTTATCCACACCACTCTCTTCCTGTCTCTTAACGTTAGGCCTAACATGTTTCATCCGATCGCTCCTTATGCCGTCCTTAACTTGTTCTCGAGCTTTTTTGTTAACCTCTAAGTTTCTGCCCCATATTTTAGCACCGGTAGAGTGCAATAATTGTACACTTTTTTTTTCAACGACAGTGGTAAGCTCCAAGTCAAGATTTGGTAGTGCCTGCCGTGGGCACTTCAACCCAATTTGAAATTTTATTCTTCTGTAAATTTCTTTCTCATGATCAGGGTCCTCTCTGAGTAATTGACCTAGATAAACGCGCTCGTTTATTGACTCTAGAGGCTGACTGGCGATCCTGAATTCTTGTTCCCTTGCCAGGCTACTGAACATTATCTTTGTCTTGTGCATACTAATCTTCAACCCCACTCTTACACTTTCTCGGTTAAGGTCCTCAACCATTTGTTGTTATCTATCCCCATTGTTGCTGAATAGGAGAATGTCAACTGCAATGTAAACCGAAAGTTACTGAGATATTCGCCGTTGATCCTCACTCCTAAGCCTTCCCAGTCTAAGAGCTTGAATACTTCTCTAAGCATGCAGTCAATAGCATTGGAGAGATTGTGTCTCCTTGCCTTAACTCTTTCTTATTAGGTAACTTTCAACTTTTATTGTGGAGAACCAAGGTAGCTGTGGAATCCTTGTTGATATTTGCCAAGATATTCACGTATGCCTACTGTGCTCCTGGATACCAAGAGAAGGGAAGCGCAGTCGAGGATGGCAAAAAACTAGGTGGGTGATGAAGTTAGGAAATTTGCATGCGCAAGTTGGAATCAGCTAAGGGAAGACAGGGGCAATTGGAGATCGCAGTGAGAGGCCTTCATCCTGCTGTGGACATAAATATAGGCTGATAATGATGATAAATCCAAGTTTTGTGTTCACACGCTCGGCCCATACAGTAACAGATGAACAGCTTGTGCGCATGCAGTCATGTATAATTTTGAGTATTTCGCCGGCCTTTCCATTTAAGAGGATAGTAATAAATACGTGACGTGTGCCTGGCTCGAAACACTTCATTTTTACTTCTGTCACGATTCTCTACAACGCCGTTTTTGAAATTTTGGCACTTAAGGGAACCATTAAAGAGCAAGTTGATTGCTTTTATTTACTGATTGAATATCAGTCGCTAAACCGTTACTCTAAACAACGTTCACTTGGTCTTAAAACGTAGAATAACCCGTGTTTCTTTTTTAGCTTGGTGCACGACAGCTGGGAGACCCTGTACAATCGACATTGTATTTCTTTGTTTAAAGTGGCACTCTCCATTGCTAAAAAATTGAAAAGACACGGCTTCTAGCTCCATCGCTTTCCTATCCTGCCTTTGGCTTCGTAGAATTCCTTTCATTTTAGTTCATTAAACACGGTGCTGGCTTATATATCAGCTGCAGAACGCGACTTTATCCAATCGCTTCTTAAAGGGCCCCCAAAACCACTCAGAGGTCGAAATTTAGTTGTGGTGTTGCAGTTGTGCACGGGTCTACAACGAACACGTAGCCGCGAGAATTTTTCGAAATGGTGCAGTAATAGCTGAGTTACACGCGTTTGATGATCGAAAAACGGCCCTCACTCGTTTCGCTCTTTAAAATTTAATTATGGGGTTTTACGTGCCAAAACCAGTTCTGATTATGAGGCACGGCGTAGTGGGGGACTCCGGAAATTTGGACCACCTGGGGTTCTTTAACGTGCACCTAAATCTAAGTACACGGGTGTTTTCGCATTTCACCCCCCATTGAAATGCGGCCGCCGTGGCCGGGATTCGATCCCGCGACCTCGTGCTCAGCAGCCCAACACCATAGCCACTGAGCAACCACGGCGGGTTGGTTTCGCTCTTTCCTTCGCTACTCTCCTCATCGGCTGGTCTCCCCTCCTCGCCGAGTGCTTCTCGAAAGGTCACGGGACATACGTCATCGCCAACGCGCTTCTCAAAGCACTGCTTACTTCCGGTTAAGGCACGTCCACGCTAGCGGCACATGTACCGACGGCGAACCGGCCGCCAGTGCCGTAGGACTTCTGCCGCGCGGGAGGTGTCCAAAGTAGACGGCAGTTCGGCCGGCGCCCCGCCCGCTGCCCGATCAATGGGCCAATCGACGACCGCGAAGCCGCGCGTCTCCGACACCGGCAACGAAGACATCGGCTATCGCTCAGCTGCTTTGCACGGCTACCGCCGGTAGACGACGGTACAGTAACGACGGGCGACGGAAACGACGGTAACGACGGGCTCGGCTGTGCTCGCATCGCCGCCGACGGTGTATTTTTCTTCTTTGTGTACAATTATTGCGAAGAGCGATAACAGCGATAAGAAAATGTTGCGGCTTGTGAGCGTCGGTATTTAATTTCGAAGCGCCGTCCGTTTTAGCTTTGAAGTGAACCAGAAATAGCCTAGCAACGATATCGGCGCCGTCGAGCGATCAGCGGCGGTGAGGCTGCCGCACAAATGAGTCCCGGTCTCATCCTCTCTACGTACGGCGAGGAAATCTCGCTGTTCGCGAGCAAAAACCGCTGCCGAACGGCGGCCCACGATTGGCAAACGGCGTGCGACGAGTTACCGCGCCGGTAACGGGGACGTGGACTCAGCGCTTCTCGGCTACCCGCTTTTGCTGCGGTGCAAAGCCCGTGTTATGCTAAGCGTGCCGCTATAGACCCTTTGTTGCGCGCACGTCTGGAAAGGCCAACACTGTCGTACTCTCTTCGCTCAGCTAATCAGACCGCTAAGCACGACTGTGTTGGAACGCGAGCGATTTGGCACTTGCGTTGCGGGCTGTAATTACCGATTCGCAAGGGCGCACAAACGAGCAACACGACGAGAAAGAAGAAAGCGCGCGTACCTGCTAGCAGACTAACCGGAAGTCGTAGGTTCTTGTTCGACCAATGGACATCGCTTCCGCAGTTGACATCACCACATTCCCCCTACTGACATCGTGACGACCGCTGTTAATACCGGAAAGGCGAGGGGAGGAGGACGGCATTGTTTTTCTTTTTTTTTTACCTTTGTGGCACTTCCGCGGCGCGTAGCGCTGCAGCCTTTGGCATCGTTGATCGTGACGGCATTCTGAACTCGATGCGCGTGTTTACTTGAAATGTTCAAAAATATCTGAGGTGGTTTAGGGGCCCTTTAATTCCAGGTGCATTACTGTTTTCTTTAGTAGCTATGGCCGAAGCGCAATATTGTACGCAGTAAGTCATACGCAGTTTCGTTTTGTGTCGGTTGGATAAACATGAATTGAACAGAATGAGGTAACTTAATTCGTCGAGGAGGTATAGTGTTCACAGGTTTTCAAAAAGTGAAAGGTGACACACTATTTCTTCGCCCTCCTTGCTTTTTAGAGCGCAGGCCTTAGACGCCCGTTCCTTCGGCGTTCCCTACCTCCAAAAGAACTACTTCTTGGACAAGTTGGCGCAGATATTTCCTAGGTAAACTTGTCTGTGGCGCGAAATGCATTTTGTGAAAAGGGGACAGAAGAGAGGAGACAGTGAAGCGCCAAACTACGAACTGTTTAATGACAGCATCAGATCATACAGAAAGAAAGTTAACTTCCGCGCGTGCGCAGAGAGCCAAGGTATGACATGGAACGACATGGTCGTGATAACATTTTATCAAGACAGCACATTTCTGCAGAATACAATGTGATGGATGTGTCACTAACACAATCAGACCCTTTCTTTTTAATAAAGAAAGCTTCCAACAACTCCCTCGAAGTTTTGTCGCCACTTTTTCCCAGAATCGACACTTGCTTAAAGCGTGGCTCACAGTGACAGGACTTACAGTGCGCAGGAAGATGCGCATTGTCACACTTGCCAATACTATTAGCATGCTCCCTCAGTCTGTCATTAATGCAACGTCCCGTTTGTCCAATGTACGACCTACCGCAGTCTAGGGGTATTTCATAGACCACCCCTTCCAAACAGCTCCTGACAGGGTTGGTGTGCTGCTTCTGGCTGCCTCGCGGCCCATCGCGTGTGGTACGAGGGCATAATTGAGCCAATTTGTTGGGAGCTGAAAAAACAACGGGAATGCCATATCTGGTAGCCACCTTCTTGAGGTTATGGCTCAAACGGTGAACATATGGGACTGCCTCTGGCTTAACCCGCTCCCTTTCCTGCGAGTGCGCCTTCACATTGGCAGTGGAGGCTTTCAACTTTTGTAGCAGGGACTCAATCACAGAATTTAAGACAGACTTAGGGAAGCCAGCCCTTAACAGTATTAACAAGCTGATTGCGAAAACTCGCCTGCATCATATGTACACATGACTTGCGCAGAGCCGATTCCAGGCAAAGTAAGGCGATTCCACGCTTCACAGTCTTAGAGTGCGCTGAGTCGTACTGCAACAATTATTTTTTACCTCGAGGGGTGTAGGCACAGCAAACGTGATCACTCAGAAGTGTTAGGTTAAGGTCTAAAAACTGCAACGTACTGTCCTTCGGAAGCTCATTAGTAAATGTGAGTCCTTTTGCATTTACTCTAAAAACTTGTATATCTGCTCAACCATTCCATCGCACGGCAAAGGGCACCTATTGTCAATAACAACTAAAAAATCATCAACGTATCTAAAAACTTTAAGAACATTGCGATGAGATGAAGTAAAAACACATTATAGTGCTTGGTCAAAGTAAGATAAAAAGATGTCACATAAGATGGTGGGTGTTACACGTGAACCAATGCAAATGCCCTTTTTCTGCAAGAAAATGCCATGCTCAAAAGAAACAAAGGTGCGGTTGAGGTAAGCTTCCAAGAGGGAAACAAAAATGGTCACCGGGAAAAAGATAAACCATCAACAAGTGTCGACATATATATATATATATATATATATATATATATAATCACCGTCCAATTGCACTTCGTAGAGATGGTTAACCAGCGAAGCTGAAACGCGCGGCCCCGGTGTTTAGGACTGGATTAATCATGATGGTTCATTAAAGTATTCCTCAATTATTGGTTACGCCTTTGTGTTTCTTAATGAGGTTACACGCGCGTTCGGCTGCGACGGAGAGAACGACCTCACTGACTGTATGCCAGCAGTCCGCTGTTGCCGCTAGCGATTCTTCGAAAGTTAATTACTTCAGAAGTAAATCAGTCTGTTACACAAGACAAATCAACGGCTCATACCCCCTTAAGCAATGGCTCATACCCAGTAGTTTAAACGCGGCCTCCCCATAACTACGACAGAAGAGAAGTGAAATTCTGCACTGAAATGATTAGTGGCAACGGAAAAAGACGACGACGAACGCGGGAGCAGTGGCACGAGCGCGTGCCGAGCACGATCGCAACACGAGGGGCGTCAAGGAGCCAGCTGCGGAAGAAGACGACGCTCGAGCCAATGCTGACGATGAAAGTTTTATATACAAAGGCGATGGACCGACGCTTTTTCGTTTCGCCCAGTCATATAAAGCTTCGCTTTAATATGTACGCGTCTTAATCGTTTTGCACGATGGGTGGGTGCCGTAGCGCTAACCTGTACCGAATACAGTGAAAGCCGAGCTGGACCGTAGCAGCTGGGGAAGCTCGTAAGCGTAGACGTGAGTGAGTGAGTGAGTGAGTGAGTGAGTGAGTGAGTGAGTGAGTGAGAAAAAAAATTATTGAAACCAAATAAATAAATGAAGGCATGCACGCTGGTTGGGACCCCTATTCCAGGGATCCACGGGCACGAGTGGCTCACTGGGCTTGGTCCAGAATAGCCAATTGGCTCTCCCGGCCCTCGTCCGCAAGCCACGCCTCCCACTGCTTATTCCTCATGAGTGGATGTTTCTGTATTATTGGGCTGTCTATGTGACGAGGCCTTCTCGGACACTCCCATGTGATGTGTTTTAGTGAGGGTATGTCGGTGCACTACGGTCACTCGGCAATGAACCTCGTGGGGTGTATTCTGTGTAGATGGTGCAGGTTGGGGTATGTATTCGTCTCAATACGACGCCAGTCCCTCTTCTGCTGGCTGTTTAAGTTCGAGTGAGGATGTCCAAAACGTCTCCGCTGTTTCCTTTGCTGTAAAAGCATGTCACGAGAATTCAGTGAAAGGTCGTCGCTGGGCCCTGCCGCGTCTAGGACGTTTAATCATCCAGCAGTACGGTCTGCCCTCGCGTTCCCTGCTAGTCCCTCATGTGCAGGACACCATATGATAGCGTGGTGCCCTTCTAGTTCATCACCCAAAAATTTTATTATTGACTGGGGTGCCGTCCCATTTAGAAACAGGCGGCAAGCTGCTTGTGAGTCGGATAATATGACAGCCGAATGGCGTGCGCACCCGAGAAATGAGAACTCATTCGGGTGCTTGCGAAATACGCAAGAAAGAAGAACTGGGTGTTAATCACTCTGACACTCGACGGGGCGCCGATTCGAGAAGTGGAGACACCCAGAATATTGGGGATGTGGATACAGCGCAGAATGATGGAACAAGAAAGACACACTCTTCAAATACTAACGGCGGTCACAGGAAACGTTGCCAGGGTGATACTGAGAGTGGCAAGAAGCTGACACGGCCCAACTGAAGGAGAGACCATCAACCTGATCCACGAATTCGTAATCAGCCGGATCACATACACCCTTCCGTATCAGGCCTTGACGAACCATGAGATAATACAGGTGGAAGGGGGTTTAATAACGTTGGACGGCATGCGGAAGGATTGCACGGCGGGCACAAAGACAGTCTCAGCCGGCGTCAGCAGCTCGTGATTACGCTCGCACCTCCAGCCAAGACAGTCCCACTGCTGCGGTCGTTGCTTCATCCTCACTACAGTACCCCGGTGGCGAAGGGAAGCCATCCTGGCGACTAAAGGCGACGTGAAAATTAGGGGGTCATGATATGGCTTGGGGCGGCTCACGTGGACCAACTGGCGGCCAAGACAACGCTTGTCGGAGGCTGTGTTGACCGGCTCATTGACATAGGTGACGGAAGATAGGCACACGATGACGCGATAAGGGTCTTGGTAAATGGGGGCAAACTTAAAAGTCAGGCCAGGGGAATGAAACGGTATACCAAGTTAATAAGCCCAGTTTTTCGAATGATACCTCTCATCGTTGTCGTACCTGCCGCTGTACAGTTGCTTCTGCCGGAGCTCTTCCCCCTTCATCGTCGTCTCCCTGGTGAGGTGATGCGTCCGAAAGTTAACAGCTGCGTAACTTCGCTACAATGTTATCGTAAGACGTGTTCTGCCGCAATATATTTTTTTTCAATTCGTTACGGGCCACTTTTATCAGAGAGCGATTGCAATGCCGGACGACCCACGGCGGAGGGGCAATTGCGAGTTTCAAGCACTGCGTCGCATAAGAAATAATTGCGATAAAAAATCAAAGAAAAAAAAAACAACCGCAGACCTGACGCACTAGTTCGAGTCTACGTTTCGCGACACTATCTTCATACGTTTAGTGTAATTTCTATGAAAAGGTAAACACGATGCGTGGAATTTTATTTTTCTATACGCGCAAGCAATTGTTCACCTTATTTTCCCATCGCATAACTATTGTGCCTTATGTAGATTCGTATATTGCATTATAGCAAATACCTGCATTTCCGGCAAAACAGCAATGGTTGGAGACGCACCGCACCACACAGCCCACGTGACTTCCGCGGATATCACTGTCTTCAGGAGCGACCCAGTCTTTATTGCACTATCACCAGGCTCGGCCCACTCTATGCTACACTGTCGCCGGGGTCGGCCCACCTCCCTCGGCGAGAATCCGACCAAAAGGATCCAACAAACTTGTTAAAGAATACGTATGAAGCTTTGCTTAAATACTGAGGAGCCATTCCACAGTGTTTAAGTGAGTGACCAGCGAAGGTGTAACACATCACATAGGGTTAGACAAGGGTACGTGTATTTATTTTCATCATTTGGTAATGGTAGTGACTATTGCTTTGTGATAACTCTGAAGTACACTGATTGGTTCGGTTACAACCTTAGACAGATTCTTTGCCAAAGCTAACTCTGTACATGACCGTTGTTGTGTAGTTCAATGACTTGGATTGGTATAGGGCACTACAAACCGAACTCTTTTAGCACAAACTGAGTGAACCAGTTCTTGTCTGGTTTTGAAATGTCCACAATGAAGTCTGCAACGATCATCACAGGGGTGGTGTGATCACCGCCCATGCAACGTGCGTGTCCTTGAACTTCTCCATATCACACGTGGATGTGCCTGGAGATATAGACGCAGTGGATATCACAGTTCATTCTTTCATTTGTACCGCACAGACATCCCCACAGTTGGTGGCATTGTCATCTTGCGAGTCAAAGTTTCATGAATGTAGATACATTTTGTCCTTTGTATTTACAGCAATGCCTCCTGGTCGTGGGTTCATGTGCTGTCCACAAACATTATCGGTATACCCATCAGCTGGAACCAATGCCTCTTGATTTATTTATTGAAATTATTATTATTATATTGTTACGGGGAGGCAGACACAACAGTAAAACGTATTTGCAATATATTTACAAGGCGATGAAGCGCTGAAGCATATGGGCGAGAGCGCGCTAGATCCAAAAACGTCTTCTTCATCGACGCTCCTCTTTAGCAATAGTCCCGTGACAATACTATTATTATTATTATTATTATATTATTATTATTATTATTATTATTATTATTATTATTATTATTATTATTATTATTATTATTATTATTATTATTATTATTATTATTATTAATCTTTAAAGGAGGAATGCGTCACCTAACGCCGCGCATCTGCCCGGTATTGCACTGTCTCCAGGGTCGGCTCATGCTCACAAACGCGTATTGTCGACGTACAAAAACGAAAAATACATGAAACCCTATCCATATTCAGCTTCGCTGCAATAAAGTACTTATGCGCTTTAAGATGAATATTTGCTGCAGTGAGGATATTTAGGTACCACTCGCGGTTTCAATGAGCAATTCTGTAAATAACAGTCGCTTCATGCCTGGAACCTTGGTGGTCCAATAACTGGTGGCTATATATACGATTCGCAAAGCTATTTCATTAGATCCCATCCGAAACAGCCACTGCCTTTGGCCTACTGGCAGTGGCTGTTTCGGGTGGGGTCCCTTTTACACCTGATGATGATGATTTATTGGGATCTTTTTTGAAACGGGGCGGTGAGAGATTGCCGCCTAGCCTGCTTGATTTAATCAGGTATGCTGTACAGGTTTTTTGTCTAGTATTTTTGTATATACATCTTATTTTGTAGCGTGAGCTACACTGGCCGAGGTTGAGCAGTTTCGCGTGGCTATAGCCGTGCTGCGCATGCGCGAGAAGCAGTGACGTCACACGTCGCACAGCTGGCGCGCTTGGCGTTTGCCCGGCGTTGGCGCTGGGCAAACGGCCGCTGAAGCACCGTCACGGTGCTTGCTGTGGTGTGGGCGAGTGGTAGGGTTTAAGTTGGGACACGTGAACAACGTCTGTAGGGGGCGAGACGGAGGGAGAGGAAGACGCGAGAGGGCCAATCTCGTAAGTAAGATAGGTTACACGCCTTAAGACACGGTAGGGACCGGAGTACCGAGAAAGCAATTTTTCGGAGTCCAGCACTCCGAGCCGGAGTCCATAAAAGCACAAGGGCACCCGGAGTGTAGATAAAGTCGCGATGACGGGAGTCATAGCGGTGATTCTGGTGTCCTTGCGATGTAGTACGGCGATGCCGAGCTATTTGGCGTGCCTCGTCAGCTTTGGAAATGGCATCGCGGGCGTAGTCAGTAGGGAAATGGACGGCATCGGGGTTGATCGTGTCAAAAGGTAACTTGGGGTCGCGGCCAAACAGAAGATAAAAGGGTGAAAAACCAGCGGTATCATGACGGGAAGAATTGTAGGCAAACGTAACGAAGGGCAACGCAACGTCCCAGTCTTGATGGTCAGAAGAGACATACATGGAAAGCATGTCAGTTATCGTCCGGTTGAAGCGTTCGGTCAAGCCGTTGGTTTGCGGGTGGTAAGCCGTCGTAAATTTGTGTTTTGTCGCGCAGGAGCTAAGCAAGTCATCGATAACTCTGGAGAGAAAGTAGCGGCCACGGTCGGTGAGGAGTTAACAAGGGGTTCCGTGATGCAAGATGATATCATGGAGCAGGAAATCAGCGACGTCCGTAGCACAACTGGTAGGGAGGGCGCGTGTAATTGCGTATCGGGTGGCGTGGCTCGTAGCAACGGCAATCCATCTGTTTGCAGAAGTAGAGGCAGGGAAAGAACCGAGGAGGTCAAGGCCAACTCGGAAAAAAGGGTCAGACGGGACGTCAAGGGGCTGAAGGAGGTCAGCAGGAGGTATTCGTGGTTTCTTTCGGCGTTGGTACGGTTCGCAAGCAGCAACGTAGCGACGAACGGAGCGGTAAAGACCGGGCCAGAAGAAGCGACGCCGCACACGGTCGTAGGTCCGGGAAACTCCAAGGTGACCAGCTGTTGGGGCGTCATTGAGCAGCTGGTCGAGAACGCTCAAGCGCAGATGCGTAGGAATGACGAGCAACAGCTCGCGTCCCTCCGGAAGGACGTTGTAGCGATATAATGTGCCATCTTTAAGCAAGAAGAGGCGAAGAGACGGATCGGGTGCTGCGGGATCCAGCTTCTGAATAAGCTCACGTAAGCTGGGATCACGCAGCTGTTCATCTCGGATGTGGTCGAAAGCGGATAGCGAGAGTATACAGGCAGGCGTGTCATCGGATGCTTCAGGGGGATCCACGGGATTGCGGGACAAACAGTCAGCGTCCCTGTGCAATCGGCCAGATTTATAATAAACAGAGTAAGTGTACTCTTGGAGCCGCAGTGCCCAGCGACCAAGACGCGCGGTGGGATCTTTAAGGGACGAAAGCCAGCAAAGTGCGTGGTGATCGGTAGTGACAGTGAAATGCCGGCCATGTAAGTAGGGGCGGAATTTGCCCACCCCCCAACCGAAATTAAGACATTCCCGTTACATGATGGAGTAGTTCTGTTCGGCTGGGGAAAGGAGGCGGCTGGCATATGCGATAACACGGGCATGCCCATTCTGATACTGGACCAAAACAGCGCCGATTCCGTGGCCGCTGGCATCGGTGCGGAGTTCTGCAGGAGCGGAGCAGTCGAAATTAGCCAGGACAGGTGGTGCAGTGAGCGACGTGATGAGGGTAGAGAAGGCGGTAGCCTGTGCAGCACCCCAATAAAACGAGACGCCTGTCTTCAGTAAGTTTGTGAGAGGGCGTGCGATTTCCGTGAAATGCTTGACAAAACGACGGAAGTAGGAGCATAAGCCCAGAAAGCTACGAACTTCCTTTGTGCAAGTTGGAACGGGGAACTTCTGCACGGCTCGAACTTTGTCAGGGTCGGGGCGAACACCGGTGGAGTCGACAAGATGACCCAGCATGATAAGTTGCTGACGTCCGAAGTGGCACTTAGATGAATTAAGTTGCAGGCCGGCTTTGCGAAACACAGAAAGAATAGAGGAAAGTCGGTCGAGATGCGTTGCAAATGTCGGTGAAAATACAATGACGTCAAGATAACTCAGGCAAATGGACCATTTAAAACCATGTAAGAGAGTGTCCATCATGGGTTCGAAGGTGGCCGGGGCGTTGCATAAGCCGAAGGGCATGACTTTAAACTGATAAGGCCGTCCGGGGTAACAAAAGCGGTCTTCTCACGGTCCATGTCATCGACGGCTATCTGCCAGTACCCTGACCGAAGGTCGATTGAAGAAAAATACTTGGCACCATGAAGGCAATCCACGGCGTCGTCTATGCGTGGGAGCGGGTGATCTTGTGATTCTTTGGTGATCTTGTTAAGATGCCGGTAGTCCACGCAAAACCTCCAACTGTTGTGTTTCTTTTTAACCAGAACAACAGGAGAAGCCCAAGGGCTACAGGAAGGCTCGATTATATCTTTGGCGAGCATCTTGTCGACCTCCTTTTGAATGATGTGGCGCTCAGCTGAAGAACCCGATATGGTCGTCGGTGGATGGGATGGGCATCGCCAGTGTTCATGCGGTGCTTGACAGCGCAGGTTTGCCCCAGAAGACGGTCACAAAGGTCAAAGACGTCGCGTTAAGAGGAGAGGAGGCGAAGGAGATCGTCAGCTTGGTGGGGCAAAAGGTCTGGAGCGATCATTTTGTTCAGGTTGGTAGGAGACATCTCGTGAAGCAGATGGGATATCGGCGGTGCACGAGTGAGCAACATCAGGTGGAGACAAGGCCGAGATAACGTACTCGTAGGAGGGCGTCAGCCTAGCGAGGGAATGCCCTGTGGGAGCACTTGTGAGCGCAGTCTGAAATTCACCACAGGAAGACAAGTAAGATTGTCCCGTAGAGTTATAACAGTGTGAGGAATGCCAACACTGTGCGTCAACAGAATGGCAGTGATGGGAGCGAGCACATAGTCACCGTCAGGTACTGGTGGGGAGGGCGTCACAGCAACACAAGTCACGACTTGCGGCGGCAAACGGACGTGCTCAGCAGAACAGAGGCGGCTTGTGATCGGTCCGGGTTGATCAATTACACTTGGTAGGTCAAGTTGTACCGTACCAGCGGAACAGTCGATGAGGGCGGAGTGGGCGGATAAAAACTCAAGATCGAGGATGACATCATTGGAACAGCCGGCGGGGACGGTGAACAAAACAGAAGTTTGACGGCGGGCAACACTGACACGTGCGGTACAGAGGCCAGCTACAGGAGACGTACCACCGTCGGCCACACGTACAACAGGTAATGAGGCAGGGGTCATAACTTTCTTGAACTGCTGACGGAGGTGAGAGCTCATAACAGAAATATGGGCGCCGGTGTCAATCAAAGCTTTAACAGGTAGGCCATCCACTTCAACGTCGATCAGGTTCTGATTGGTAGGGAGCGTCAACAGAGGAATTTGAGGGCAGGTCGTTACAGCAGCGTCACCTCCAGGAGCTACAGCTGTCAGTTTTCCGAAGGAAAACGCCGGGCGTAGGACGGGGACGAGGAACGGCGTGGTGGAGGTGAACGAGAAGGCCGGCGTCGTGGTGAGGGCGAGCGGCTGTACTGGGCGGCGTTCCTAGTGTTCTCAGCAAATGTTTCTGGTTCAGTTTGGGATGGTACCTGAGGTTGAGTTCGGGGTGGATAGCGGAAGCTGGAAAAGCTTGGTCGAGTAGGCGAGGGCCAAGGACTTCGGCAGTACCTTGAAATGGGTCCAACACGTCCACATCGGACGCAAATTGGCTTATCGTCTGGTGTCCTCCACGCATTCGGATCACGATAATTCGGAGTAGGACAGTGGCGTTGGATAGGGTTGAAGCCGGCTGAAGGGTAAAGGTCAGGACGGTTGACAGAGCAGATGTTTTGAAGGCCGACGTTTGCCAGTTCTTGAGGAACAACGGATTGTATCAGTGACATGGTCGGTTGGGTATCACTGGGCTCCCCTCGCATGAAATGTGCAGGCGATGCGGCTTCGATTTCGCATCGAACGATTCGGGGGATAGTCTCCGAAGTGGAAGGCTAGGTCGTCAGAGGAATGTCCTCACAGGTTGATATCACTGCCGCGTTCGGAAGGTGGGCGAAGTGGTGGGCAATACGTCGGCTTTTAGCTTCTTCGAAGCGTCGGCATTCAGTGAGAATCTCGGTGACTGCAGAAGCGTTTTTAAACACGAGCAGCTGAAACGCATCGTCCGCGATCCCTCTCAATACATGCGCGACCTTATGCGCTTCTGTCATGTTGGCGTCAAATTTCCGGCAAAGGGCCAGTACATCCTGAATGTACACTCGGCCACAAAATATTGCGGGGGGCGCGAGCGCGTGGCGAAGCGGATCTCCTGTCCTTCTAGCGGCGCACCCCTGGTGTCGAGACCGACGCTTGCGCGCATGCGCTTCCTTCCATGACTGCAAGCGTGCATGTTTCCGCGCTTGTTCCTTGCGCGCCGACGATATCCCAGTGTCGCCGCGAGGTGCCCCTCTTGCGATTTAAAACCCCTATATTTATAAAAGTAGCGCCATTCTTAGATCTTGCCGCCACCGCGCTCACCCCGGCGCTTCCTCCTCGCCCTCTCTTAGCCGCTTCCTGTCGCCCCAGCCTCCTCCGCTCCCCCATTGGCCAATCCGTGTCACGTGGAAGTTCGCGTCGCGCTTTTGTATATTTTTTTCTTTCCAGCGCGCTCCGACTGCCTTTCTCGGGCCTGTGCGACGAAAGTGCTGTACGCACAAACGGATCAAACGTGTTAGGGACAAGAACTTCGTTGTGATGGCATGCTGCTGCGCCTTAAGTTGCCGCAACCGACAAGGCGAGGGCAAAAGGATTTTTTTGTTTACCATCCGGCGTGCGCAAACGCTTGCTGCACACTTGATATTTGCGCCGTCTCGCATCGTCGCGTTGCTACTTCCAAAACGGCATTATTAAGACCAGTTACTGACTGACGAAGCAAAATCGCGCCTCGAAAACGTTTCCGCAGGGCGCGTTCGAAGTTTTCGTCGGATTTCCTCTGGTAGCGCATTAGCTGTCGTCTGCCACGGCAGGCCCGACGCAGGCGGCGCCACTGTCGATATCGCGCCTCGATCGCGCTGGTCGCGCCGAGCGCGATAGTGGAACGGAGGAGGAGGGAAGTGGATGGCGCTACTTTTTATATATAGGGGCTTTATTGCGATTGGCACTGTAGCGGCTTCGACGGGCAAAACCAGCTTAGCTGATATAACGGAAATAAGTTTATTTTCATCTTGCCTATCATTCTATAGAGCGCCTTTTCTGCCACGCTCTTCTGCAGGAGAACGCCCCGTTCATAAAAAGAAAAAGAACGAAGATTGGCCACGAAAAGGCGCAGCGCAGAAACGAGAACTGCGTTGTTGCGTTCGAGACCGGCAGATATGCATCCGCGCTCATGACGCCGCAAAAAGCGGCCGCAGCTACGCACGCCAGCTTACTGTTCACATAGTTATGCTAAAATCCCTATATAAGAAAAGTACCGCCATCGACTCTTTCCTCCGCCGCCTCCTCTCCTAAAGCACTTGCTTTTTTTCTTTACTTTTTGCTTGCGAAAGCCAAGTCGACGGTGGCGCACCTAGAAAGTCCACGTTGAAGCTTTCAGGCCGGGCGCGCGCCGCCGCCGCCGCCGGCGACTGCGGCTGCGCAGAGGACTTTCAACATGGCTCTGAGGCGGAAAAAAAGAAAATATAAAGAAGTGAAAAGCGCGCGCTATCATCGTCCAATCGGAGATACAGGAGAGAGAGAAGCGGCGTTTATCAAAGGATGGCGGTACTTTTCTTATATAGGGACTTTAAGTTATGCCCGTCGAAGCCGCCACCTCGCGACTGCACTCGGATATCGCCGGCGCGCAAAGAGCGAGCGCGGGAACATGCACGCTTGCAGTCACGAAGGGACGCGCATGCGCACAAGCGTCGGTCACGACACCAGGGGTGCGCCGCTAGAAGGAGAGGAGGACCGCTTTGCCACGCGCTCGCACCCCCCGCAATATTTTTTGGCCGAGTGTACGTCAGGTACGACTCGGTAGACGTCTGCGCACGCAAGGCAAATTCTAATAATAATAATAATAATAATAATAATAATAATAATAATAATAATAATATAATTATTATTATTATATTATTATTATTATTATTATTATTATTATTATTATTATTATTATCTTTAGAGGAGGAATGCGTCACCTAACGCCGCGCATCTGCCCGGTATTGCACTGTCTCCAGGGTCGGCTCATGCTCACAAACGCGTATTGTCGACGTACAAAAACAAAAAAATACATGAAACCTTATCCATATTCAGCTTCGCTGCAATAAAGTACTTATGCGCTTTAAGATGAACATTTGCTGCAGTGAGGATATTTAGGTACCACTCTCGGTTTCAATGAGCAATTCTGTAAATAACAGTCGCTTCATGCCTGGAACCTTGGTGGTCCAATAACTGGTGGCTATATATACGATTCGCAAAACAATTTCATTAGATCCCATCCGAAACAGCCACTGCCTTTATTCTACCGGCAGTGGCTGTTTCGGGTGGGGTCCCTTTTACACCTGATGATGATGATTTATTGGGATCTTCTTTGAAACGGGGCGGTGAGAGATTGCCGCCTAGCCTGCTTGATTTAATCAGGTATGCTGTAGATGTTTTTTTGTCTAGTATTTTTCTATATACATCTTATTTTGTAGCGTGAGCTACGCTGGCTGAGGTTGAGCAGTTTCGCGTGGCTAGAGCCGTGCTGCGCATGCGCGAGAAGCAGTGACGTCACACGGCGAACAGCTGGCGCGCTGGGCGTTTGCGCTGGGCATTTGATCGTTTGCGCTGGGCGATTGTCAGTGTGGTATAGAGGAGAAAACGATCGCCTGAAGGCGCTGCTGCGCCTCCTGACAGAGCTCCAATGTAGAAATTTCAAGCAGCGCGGTCGCTCCGTGGTGCGGTCTCCGCTTTGTTTACATTGTTTCGCCTGGTTTCGCCCGCGCTTTCCTTCGCTGCTCGTGCTCACAGCGCTCTGTTTTCGACGGCGGCAGATCGCCTGCTTGCTGAACAGCGATGCAGAGACTGCAGTGCAATTTCAAGACGGTTGCCGACGCCAACCGTTTTTTTTTTCGTTGCGGCAACCTCAAGAAAGGGGAGCGTCTGCTTCCACACATGTATGGTGCTGAAAAATTGTGGGCGGTGATGTGACAGTGAAAGCCAAGTGCGTGTCGGAGGTGTCCAACAAGATTGTATACGACATCGAGTGAGAGGTACACACCGAGTTCAGTCATTTAGTCACTTTTATTTTTCTATGGTGCAGTCACAAAGCGGTCATGCATGCTTGCAGAGATGTGCAGAGACGGTGACGATTGCGGTTGGTTTCGTTAGTCGCTGGGCGCGCACACACGGCTGCTCTCAATTTGGCTCCCAGGAAGTGGAATCAGCACTGTCGGAACAGAAAGAACACATGAATTTGGCACCAATAAGCCAACAAAATTAACGATGTAAGTACTGCATATGTGCATAATGCCTTATATCATGCTGCATAAATATTTAATGTATATCATGCCCTATTCAATGCTAGAGTCATGGCAACTCATTGAATTATTGAGAAAGGTATCTTTTCACTGGTCATGAGAAATCACTCGTACAAACTGCTCCGCGAAATGAACCCAGGTCACGGTAACCAGCGATTACCTCGGGACCAGCAGCACGAGCGCAAGAATTAGCGATACATGCCTCACCAAAGCAAATCTTGTTTCTCGTCGGGCGAATGATCATCGCAGCAAAAGTAAGGTCACACCGATGGCCGGCGACTACACGAAACGAAGATTCTTGGCGGGAAGAGTGAAGCAGGAAGAATGTGCAAGGTGGCAATTACGTTAAAACATGCTTGGATATTGTGAACCCAGAAAGCATGACCAAGCAAGAAACATAACGCGCGCGTCTCGGGTAGCTGCTTTGCGATCTGCCGCTTACCGACGCATGCGATGACCGCAGCTTGCATTAAACACGGATTGCCACCACACAAAAGACAAGTAACGTGCGGCCCTATTTGTTACTGTACAACTAGGAATTTAAGTTGCAGCGTTTGAAAAAAGGATACAATTACCTGAGCCAGTCTTTGCCCATCGCGAGTGAACGAACAGTACAATCAATTAAATTCGTAGGTTTTACGTGCCAAAAGCACAATATCATTATGAGGCACGCTGTAATGGAGGGTCTCAGGAATAAATTTGACCACCGGGGGTTCCTTAACGTGCACAAAAATCAAAGTACATGACAAGAACTGTATTCTTGCATTTCGCCCCCATCGAAATGCGGCCGCCGTGGCCGGGAATCGAGCTCGCGTCGTTGAGCTTAGCGCGCTACACGTATGCATTTACCGCTAAGCTAACACGGCGGATTTCACTGTACGATTCAGCTACGCGACACGTCTGAACAAAGGGCCATGCGCTAAATACAGGCACATTACTATTGCGTTCTTATCGAGCGGCCGCGATATTGCACGCGAATGCCAAAGTACGTAGCTTACTTGACTCGGCGCACTGCGCAGTTTCCAAGCTTGTCATCTGTCCTCCTCGTACCACCTCCCCGGAATTCTGTAGAACTTCACGGGCGGCTTTCGACTTTTCGAGGCTGTTATGGCAATCAACAACACAGCAGTATTGCGTGCCACCTTTCCTGGTTGATGAGGTCGCACTCGCCGTCACGAAAACAACGCACGCGATCGCTCGCGCCGTAGAGAACACAGGTGCGCGCTGGCCCGGCGGCGACATTTCGACACTTCCATCTTGCCGCCAGGCGAGCGGGCGCCGCTGGTGCCGCGCAGGCAAACTTTAGGTTGCCTCGTCTATAGCCATGAAGAAGGAGAGCGAAAATGCTGCTCAGCTGCGCAGAAGAGCAGAGAAGCTTAACTCATCATATCCCGAAGTTGTTGCTAGGCAATTAGCGGTTCAGCGTAGGAATAACGAACAGAAGAAGGCTAAACGTGCTTCGGAGACACCGGAGCAAAGGGAACAACGTCTAGCAAAGCGGTGCCGCTAGGAGGCTGAGCGACGTGCCCGACCATCTCAGCAGCAGGAACAAGACGCCGTTGATGACGTCAAGGCTCGCCGATTGACTGACCATACGGTGAAACTTAGCGAAAGCGCCAGTGCGACTCGGACCTTCGAGACGGACTTCGTAAACAATCTGTTTGGATATGTGTGCGACGTGTGCACATGACTGTGGCACATGAAAGACTTGACACCGGTATGTAGTGCCATGCGTGAAACGTTGAGTTTAGCGGCGCCGCCTGAGGGCGGGGGGGGGACCGTGGCGCGGGTTTGTACAACGTGCAAGAACTTTCTCGTTAAGCAGAAGATTCCACTCTTTAGCGTTACCAATGGGCATCGTTACACGCCCATGCCACCAACTCTACCGGTTCTGAACGATGTGGCCGACTTAGCTTCCGCTACGTATATTCTGGCATAGCCGAGCCACTGTTAATTATTTTTTACAGCGAAGCTGCTAAGTGCTCACTCTTCGGTGGTTGCGTCCGGGAATAGAAAAAGACTCATCATTGGCCGTATGCTGTATGTGCGAGTGAAAGGGCGCGAGGGTGACGTACGCGCGCTTTCACGGGGAGCGAACGCATGGCGGAGAGCAAACACAACTTCCCAGTGGAAGGAGAGCGGTGGGGAGGAGGGCATCGAGGCACCCTAGACTGTGCGTGTCTTGCCCATTGTAGCGCATGCGCACAGCTCTGCCGGCCTCTGCCGCCTGTTTTGCCGACTTTCTCTGGGCGCTCGCTCGCCTCTCCCCTAACAGTGTCGACAACGGCGTTTAGCCGTTCCGTCACGTAGCCAGCGTTTTGACAGCGGTTGTTCGCGGTCACACAAACAACGCACACAACTGTTGTCGACGGCGGCGGCGTTTTGCCCACGTTCGCACCAAATGCTCGCGGCTTTGGTGACGTGTTTATGAAGAATGTGCCAATCTTTGCCGTTCACCCTATGGCGGTGTACCGTAGCGACCATGGGGCCTTGATCCCTGTGGTCACTAAATAAATGCAAACCGCCGGATGATACATATATATATATATATATATATATATATATATCATTCTTTATTAGTTCAAATAACCAATTACACCATCACATCCTAATAGTCATAATTGGAAATACCTAATTCCCACCATAGTACAGCTTGGCTGGTCTTCCATCTCCACCCCAGTGGAAGGGCTGACAGTTTTTCCTACAAAATTTACCTTGTACAGCTACCTATGACTGCAAGAGGTCTGGTCGTATCAAGAGAAGTTCCAGTGGCGCCCTCTAGCGTGTGACGTTCAAAAGTTTGATGGAAACCCGTCATGTCGGAGCCAAGATCTTAAGTAGTTGAAAGTTGGACGCCGACCATAAAAATCAAATAAGAAAAGTCGTTTTAGTAAGAACACGGCTAGCATGCGGAAGCCGAAAGAACTTTTATTTCGAATTTTTATGATCGGCGTACCATGTATACAACTACTTACTATCACCTCGTGACTGCGCTGCTGCGTCACACACACACCCTCGATACGCGAAGGCTGCTTGAAACGGTTGGTCGGCCTCCCCACGCCGCGTGTTTAAAATTTCGCGAGTGTGCAAGTTTTTACTTGAGTGTAGGGAATATTCTAGTTAACTAATCGCCATCAAATGACACGGAAATACCATGTGGCGGGCTGTTGGCACCAGGCTTAGTGCAGATCACTCGTCGAGTTGTCTACTGGCCCTCATTGCATATATACATGCGTGTACGGCGTGGATATCTTCTCAAGACTTAGTTCTGTGGTTATGGCGCACGCGCCGGCGACCTGAGGCATTTCAAATTTATTGCAGTAGCAAATATATGGACACTCCAAGCGAATGTTTGCCGTCGCCGTGAGTTTCCGTATGTATATAGATACATGTATGCTATATGCCATGCCGTAATATATGACATGCGGTATATGCGGCTTATATTGCCACATCATTCTATCACTACAATTCCTCACACCAGGTCTTACATTCCTGACAAAATTATTCTTCAGAATTCGGAGAATGACAGCCCACAACCAAGTGTCATGAAATAAAACAGCGACGGTGCATATCTTTCACCTTAAATCTTCTCAGACTTAAATATTGAAAGTGCGAAACAATGACAGAGCTAGATCAAACCTGAAAATATTGTAACTTGCCTGGCGCAGCTCTCCACTACCTCCGGGATCGATCCAGCAAAGAGGTTTAAACATACCTGACCCGGAAAAGTCGCTAAGAAAGACGTTGTCTTTATTTAATAACCATAATTGAAATTGTCCGATGGCAGGATTCAAACAAAGGATCCCTACCACCCCAGCTTGTTTTTACTTAGTTAGCTTACCTTTAGTCAAGTAATTAGGCTCACTTATGGACTCCCGCGTTCAAGCTCCCCCCCAGACATGCGTACACTCAGGAACACCCCCCAACACACAGTGCGTTGGGGGGTGGTGGGTGTATGCGTGTGGGGGTGCGTGTGTGAATGCAGGAGTGAGAAATTGCGCCTAATTCACTATGATGAGTTACCACTGGCCCAACAACAAGTCCTACTAAGCTAACGTTTATTTCATTGTTCAATGTGACACTCATTGGACTAGCTGAAGCTTTACCTAAAACAATCTACCTCTCGATATACGCAGATGACATTTGCCTTTGGACTTGTGCGGTTACTTGTCTTCAGGTGAGCGCGCGATTGCCGCGGGCATACCTTGACGTCGTGATACCTTCAAACAGAAGGCTCGGGACGCCTCGTGACGCCCGCGGCAGAGAGGATGTTCCACATCCGCCGCCTAGATTTCTGACTAGTGGCGCTGGCTAACACTCCCAGAGTTAGTTCTAGTTGTAAAACATAAATACCCGAGAAAGTGGATGGGAAAACGGCGCCGCGGTAGCTCAATGATAAGAGCATCGCACGCGTATAAGAAGACGTGGGTGCGTACCCCAACTGCGGCCAGTTGTTTTTTCATCCATTTTCATTTCCTTTATTTATCATTTCTTTATTGGAGTTAGTAAGTACATGGTAAGTAAGTATTGCGGTTAGTTACTTAGTAACCCCTATGTTATCCTTGGTGTCATGGTTTATTGGCTTCTTATTATATGATTAATAAAAATCGGGCCACTCGGTTCCTTTTCTTCTCGTCTCTGTATCTAGTACGACGTCGACCGTCAAGCTCTCCGGACAGCAGTGAACCGACTGGACTGTAGACCATTTTCCGAAATGAAGATCCTTCGAGCATGGCCGTACGCGTCGATGGCAAAGAAAGCGGGGAAAGCGCTGTTGCAATACTTGAAGGCAAGAGGTCTTGCCGACTGTGTGTATACGTGGTGCGAACCTTGAAATGTGCGTGCAACTGTGCTCTACCTCCCCTCTCTCTCCCTTTTCATCCCATACACCCTCTTCTAGTGAAGAGTAGAAAAACGGACGTGCGTCTGGTTAACTTCCCTGCAATGCCTCTCTTCTATATATATATATATATATATATATATATATATATATATATATATAGGGTGTCCTAGCTATCACGCAGAACAATTTAAAAAAGAGGAACGGCGTTACTCGAAGCAAACCTACTGCATATTGTTTCCAGTACAGTGTAGTAGCCGCCAGTAATTTTTTTGTTACTGAGAACTCATTAGTTAGTTGTAATTAATTATCTACCTCGAGAAGTACTGTCCTAATTATCAAAGTGTCAATGAGAAAATTGTAGAGCAACATGATAAACTCCCGATAGAGCTCTCTGTTGCTTAATACGTGCTACATTAAAGTGTCTTTCCGATGTGAAAGAAGCCCGCGAATACACGCAAAATGCCTCGAGCGGCCAGTCGTGCGGCAATTCTGCGTGTATTCGCGGCCATTTCATCATTGTAATTCATTCGTAGTTACTCGAATGTACGCATCCCGTTGTCGTCATGCTTTTGTCGTGACGCCATTGCCGTCATTTCAGCTTCATTGCAATATATTGTATATTGCAATTTACTATATTTGTATATTGCAATATATTGCAATATACTCTATGACGATATATGGTCATACAGTCGTTCTTATTCTCGATCCGTCATGCCTTTGTCGCCATGTCGTGGTCCCGCAGTATCCACACTGTCACCAACACTTCGTTGTCATATCGTTATAACGCCGCCATGTTAAAGCCATCGTATCTATACCGTCATCGTGATCAATCTGTCGTCAATCTATCGTCATTATGCCATTGTAGTCATTGAGCCATCGTCACGGAGTCTGCGTCGTCGTCATTCTGTCGTAATCAAACCAGTGTCGTCATGTCATTGTCGACGTACCTGTGTCGTCATGCCGTCATTTTCATTCCGTCGTCGTCATTGCGTAGCAGTCAATCCACATTCCTCATCCCATTGTCATGATGCTGTCGTTGAGTCGCCATTGTCGTCCTACGGTCGTCGTCATTACAGCATCTTCATACCATTGTCGCCATGCGGCCATACCGTCGTTGTTCTAAGGTAATAAATACAGACCGAAATTTAGGCACTCAAAAAGACTGTTTTAAGCACCTATAACAAACCCTAAAACTGTCATTTAAGGCGTTTATGGGCGCCAGTGGCTCTCTATTAGGCAGTATTGCGGCCTAGAGACCGTAGATGTGGCAACTTAATGCGCCGTGGTGCAGTAAGGATAAAAGGCTTTGGCCTGATATTCAGGATCTTTTAGAACAGGCGTTTATATTTACATAATTTAAAAGAACATATAGGAATGGACGATTCAGATAAGTTTATTTCAAGTTCAAGCTGCCGATACCGTCAAAAAAAGTTTGCGTCTCGCCTTTATCCTTTCCGTCGTCCCGGTCACGTCACCTCCCCCAATGCAGTGTCAGGAGATGGATGACATCTTCGGCTGTTGCAGCTCATTCATTACCTCCGAGGAGAGCTTGCACCAAAACACACTCACGGCACAGAGCACGATCATGGAGAGAGTCACACATCACGGACAGCAAATTTCCATTTGAGAGGCGATGACTGCAGAGGAAAACACCACGAGTACAGTAGAGCCGAGCGGGAAACGACCACTCGAAACGTGCACACACTCGTCCCCACCCGTTTCGGGATCCCTCAAGGTCGGCCTCGTTCAGAGCAATCCTTGGACGGGGCGCGCACACAAAGTTAATGTCAAGTACGACTGCGTCATTCCCGCTTCGAGGAATGCCCCGGATCTCCCGCATCGAGGAAGATCCAGCAGTCACAGAAATCAAAACGGGGCCCGCGGCATACTTTATTCGCGACAACGTCGACGTTAATGCCATTAGCATTGAGGCAATGTGGCGCCAGAGCGTATTTACACCGCAGAGACGCGCCATGTTGGAGGCCTGTATGCCGCCTGCTTCCTCTCTCGCGCTTCCTTCTGGGCAGACTTCGCCATCTAGTGGCGCACCGCGAAATTCTGCTCTTGGCGCATGCGTAAATACATACCACAATTTCCAGCGTCTGCATGCAGCCACCATGCTTTTGTTGTGGTGGTGATGATGATGGTGAGGGGACTACGGGAACCGGGCTGGTGCCAGCGGCCGATACCGTGTGTGTGGTTGTAGAGAATCTTAAGACCGGCCGAAATGAGGTGTTTCCAGCGTGGTACATGTCACGTGTTTGCTTTTTCTGGCAAATAGTGCAGGACCGCGAAGTATGAAAAATGTCATAAACTGCGCAGTGCGCACTACCAGTTCCTCTAGCGCGCCCGCGGAATAGCAGCGCCATCGAGCAGTCTCAGTGGAAAATCAAGCACTTTATATCAGGCTGGCCGTTCAGCGCAGCACATTTCCTCGAACTTAATACGTAATATTTGCTGGGAGCTGTTCACGCAGCGTTGAAAGGTGAGACAGCCAATATAATCTTTATTAAAACAATAATCAGAGTTTCGTGTTACGACGTTCGCCCCAGTAGCACATGAACAGCTTGCTTTCCCACTTAGACTGTTGGACGGCGCTACTATTGCGTGGGCACTAAAACCCCGTGATGTAGGAAAGTAGCGGCGCTCTTTGATCTACGCCGCAACACCCTCGCCGAAGCCGTCAACCTCCTCTTTTTCTCCCCGTCTTTCGCGGATCCAGCGCATCCGCCACGCTGAATGGCTGCGGCGCGCAATACTACGCCGTCGGGGAACTCTGACGTCACGAACACGGCGCAAAACTTGCTTTGGCACCGTGCATTCCTTTGCGCGCGATCTATGCGCCACTACAAGTGAAGCTTTGGGACGGCCAGTGTCAAAACCAGCAAAACTGGAGAGACGCTGTATACATTCGCCGTGATACTTTAGATCGCTTATCACGAAAGAAGACTGCCCGAGTTGTGAAAATCTCAAAGTGCGCATGCTCTGCATATGATAGCACGCGTTCGCAATCGATATGAGCAGCGGGAACAATTGTGAGTTTGATATCGTCAAAGCGCAGGGCATACCTCTCAAACGAGCGACGATAAGGAAGCCGTTGTCGTTCGAAATGGCGTATCATTTTCATAGCCTCTCTAGCGGCCGGCGTCGGCAATATTGGGGCGAAACATGAAATGTCGTAGCGCCATCTGAACAGTGAACGGTGCCCATAGTAACTCGCGCCCCCGATGCGCCTTCCAAGCGGTAGTCGCCCTGCCGCTCCGAACGTGGGTTTCCTAGGGTTTTCCGTCTTTCCGTAGCAATCTGAGCTTCGTTGTTCATGGAATTGCCTTGCTGCTGCGCGTTTCAAAGCAGCAGCAGGTCAGAGAAATGGCTAGCATTATTTTCTTTTCCCCGATGAGAACGGAATGTCGTGCGCCGGAGCACTGGCTCCATAACATCGGGAGTAAGTATTTCGCGTCTTCTAAGCACCCCATTCTTAGCGAGATGAATCTTGCAGGTTTCCGTACATTTGTTGGTGAAGTTGCATCATCAGTTGCATCAGTTGCATCAGTTGCAACATTTGTTGGTGAAGTTGCCCCCTCCGGACTTTTCCCGGGGGGAGAGCCCCCCGGCGATCCGTAGCCTACCCCCCTCCCTTCCCGCCCCAAAAGTGTCATAACCGTTGTTCTGTTACCCACACAATTTGAGGATTCTATTGCGTTGCCCCTACTTTTTTACTTTTGTTGTGACTAAAAGCTGACGGCAACACTGTTGGCGTGGACGTGCATGGCTTTTAATTTATACTTCGCTTAATTCATACTTTCGCTTGGGGGCCAACTTAGGAATCAGGCCAGGGAAATGAAACGGTATGCGGAGCCATACGAGGGAGCCGATGGCGAAAGCTTGTTCAATCAGATTGCAGTCATGACGATCTTTCTGGAGGGCTTGGTTGGCCGAAGTAAATGAACGGGCAAGCTGACGACACTCTTCAGCATACTGAGCCATTTCAGAAACTGGGCTGAATTCGGAGACGTCCGGACGATACGGCGATATGGTGTCGAGTGTGGTGCATGGTTCGCGGCCATAAAAAAGAAAGAATGGGGGAAATCCGGTGGTCGACTGTTTCATGGTATTATACGCGTAAGTGCCGAACGGAAGGACGACATTCCATTTAGAGTGGTCAGAAGCAATGTGCATGGATAGCATGCCTCCCAGCGTTCGGTTGAAGCGCTCTGTTAGTCCTTTGGACAGTGGGTGGTAGGCTATAGATGTGCGGTGAACTGTATGGCATGAACGAAGGAACTTCTGAAGGACATCGAATAAAAACACACGCCCTCTGTCGCTGAGTAGCTCGCGAGGTGCGCCATGGCGGAGGACGAAATGACGCAAGATGAAGCTCGCAACGTCACGAACACCAGCCGAAAGAAGCGCGGCTGTTTCCGCGCACATCGTTAAGTGGTCCACTGCAACGATGACCCATCTGTTACCAGCAATAGAGCACTGAATTTAGCCATAAAGATCGATTCCGACACGGTCGAAGGGGCATGCAGGACACGGTTAAGGCTGCAAGAGTCCGGGCGAATGGGGAAATGATTTCCATCGTTGACACAATTGGCAAGACCGAATGTATTTTCGGACATAGGTGTATAGTGCACGTCAGTAATAACGTTGGCGGAGCCGCTCAAACGTTTCCAGCGCACCAGCGTGAACATGTTGGGGGTCAGCATGAAAATATGCGCAGATATCGGACCGCATGTGACTAGGGATGACAAGCAGCCATTTACGGCCATTCGGTCGATAGTTGCGACGATCTAATAGCTCGTCCCGCATCGCAAAACGCGTGGCTTGGCGGCGAAGTGCACGTGGGTGTGCAGAAATTGGCGGAGGGGAAAGAACATTGAGGAGACAGGCGATCCAGGGGTTTTTTCGATGTTCAGATGGCATGTCTGTGGCGGTCAGAGCAGCCAAGGCAAAGGCACCAGTTGAATGCGGCTCTTCAGCCGATTTCACGGAGATCGGGAGAGCGCATCCGCGTCAGAGTGCTTTCGCTCCGATCGGTACACCACACGAATGTCAAATTCTTGCAGGCGAAGAGCCCAACGTCCAAGGCGACCAGAAGGATCGTTCAAGGAGTTCGACTTCGGAGTTCCAGGTTTTCAGATCCCGCACCTACACCACTTTGGAAGGAGGTTTATTAACGTTGGACAACAAGCAAAAGGATTGCACGACGGGCACAAAGACAGTCTCAGGCGGCTTCAGCAGCTCGCGATCTACGCTCGCACCCCCAGCCAAGACAGAGTCCCACTGCTGCGTCCGTTGCTTCATCTGCCCTAGGTCTTCCCGAATGCGCTAACAGAGACATATTCGAGGGACTAGGCCTGGACAATACTTTTGACGAGTATGCAGTCACAACGTTATATGCTCAGAAATGACGACTTTCCTCTTCAACTCAGGGCAGGGAAGTATTGGCGAGGTTAGACTTTACACTGAGGCCCCAGTATTGCGGAGAGGAAAGGGAGCAGATAGACCGCAATGTTCGATCGCACATTGCGGTATCCCCATTTCCCAAGAACACACACCCCAAGTACCATCCTGGACGACGCAGAGCAAGGGCAACGACTCTTCATAAACCTTTGGGCATGGGACAGGGAGTGTATTACATGGATGCTAGTCGAACCAACTCTGACACGTTCACCGTAGTCTCTACATGTCAGAACAACGTGACACCGGCATCCTTCAAAACTTCGTTGGCATGCGTGGCAGAGGCTGCAGCCATCGCCTTGGCCATTCACGACGCCGAGCGCCAAAACCAATTCGGCTGTCATATTATCCGACTCACAAGCAGCTGGCCGACTCTTTCTAAGTGGGACGGCACCCCAGTGAATACTAAACATTTTGGGCAATCAACTAGAAGGGCACCACACTATCATATTGTGTCCTGCACACGAGGGACTGGCAGGGAATGCGAGACCGTATTGCGACAGACCGTATTGCTCGAGGATTAAACGTCCGAGCAACGGCAGGGCCCAGCGACGACCTTCTGCCGAATTCTCGTGACATGCTTTTACAGCAAATGCAGCAGCGAATATGTTTTGGACACCCTCACTTGAATTTAAACAGCCAGCAGCAGAGGGACTGGCGTCATATTGAGACGAATACATAACACAACCTGACCACCTACACAGAATACACCCCACGAGGTTCATTGAGGAGTGCCCGTGGTGCACAATACCCACATTAAAACACATATCACGGGAGTGTCCGAAAAGGCCTCCGCACATAGACAGCCCAATAGCAGTCAAACATCCACACATGAGGAATAGGCAGTGGGTAACATGGCTTGCGGACGAGGGCCGGAAGAGCCAATTGGCTCCTCTGTACCAAGCCCAGCGAGCCGATCGTGCCAGTGGAGCCCTGGAATAGGGGCCCCAACCAGCGTGCATGCCTTCTTTTATTTATTTATTTTCAATAAAGTTTTTACTAACTCACTCACGTCTACGCCTACGAGCTTCCCCAGCCGCCGCGGTCCTACTTGGCTTTCACTATATCCGGTATAGGTTAGCACTACGGCACCCACCAATCGTGCAAAACGATTAAGACGCGTACATAGTAAAGCGAAGCTTTATATGACTAGGCGAAACAAAAAAGCGTCTGTGCATCGTCTTTGTATATAGAACCTTCATCATCAGCATTGGCTCGAGCGTCGTCATCTTCTTCCGCAGCGGGCTTGTTGGCGCCCCTCGGGCTGCGCTCGTGCCACTGCTCCCGCGTTCGTCGTCGTGGCCTTTTTCCGTTGCCACTCATCATTCTAGCGCAGAATTTCACTTTTCTTCGGTCGTAGTTATGGGGAGACCGCGTTTAAACTACTGGGTATGAGCCATTGCTTAAGGGGGTATGAGCCGTTCATTTGTCTTGTGTAACAGACCGATTTACTTCTGAAGCAATTTACCTTCGAAGAATCGCAAGCGACAACGGCGGACTGCTGGCATACTGCCAATGACGTCGTTCTCTCCGTCGTAGCCGAACGCGTGTGCAACCTCATTAAGAAACGCAAAGGCGTAACCAATAATTGAGGAATACTTTAATGAACCATCAGGATGAACCCAGTCGTAAACACCGGAGCCGCGCGTTTCAGCTTCGCTGGTTAACCATCTTTACGAAGTGCCTTTGGACGGTGATTATATATATATATATATATATATATATATATATATATATATCGATGCTTGTTTATGGTTTAATTTTTTTCCGGTGACCGTTTTTCCCCTGCTAACCACTGCTACAGTTATCGCTCGGCGCAAGGCGTGCCCTGTCAGAAATTTCTCGAATGTTCTCGTCGTTGTTATTGCGAAAGAATCTTGTCTAAGCAGATCGCGTACGCGAAGCGAATAGGTGTGTACATACGGGCACATAGATTTTGGAAAGTACGCGAGCACCAGGGATTACGCTGGAATGTACGATGAGTCATGTATAAATATGCGACGCACTTGAAGCATGGAATCAGATTTCGACAACCAATTACTGTGCTCGCAGTTAACGTTGTGCTCAGGGCGTTGCTTGTTTTCTCTGGGCCACAAAGTCGCCCAGTAGAGACTTAACTTGAAATCACGCATTTGTTAATGCCCTATTATTCATCGTCCCGGCAAGCTGACAATATATATCTACAAATATATCCGCTAAGATATTGACCCACCCAGCAGCAGCATCTGTAGCCACGCCAAACCCGGACAGTAGGCAAAGAAAGATTCGATGGAAAAAAGCGGGGGAAAAATTCACGATAACGATACTTCTTAATGGGAAATTTGAGCGCGGCCGTATAGGTGTTTTCATATCGCGTTATATTGGCTGGCGGGGACAGTCCGTCTTGTGCGGCACGTTGCCAACGGAGCGATGTGCGGCGCCACTGCCTCGCTAATCTGCAGATCGCGAAAGCCAGAGCGAGGATCACGCGTGGGCGCGATTTTGCAGCAGCCGCAGCAGTCCAACGGCCCAGATGACGCGCGCTAGTCAGGCGCCACCTCGTAGCAACCGTCGGCACACTACGCTTTTCATTTCACGCTTTCGCCGTACCCTCCTCCGCTTTCCGATTAACGGTTCCGCGCTGCACTCTCCTCTCCGCTTTCCTCCTCGCGACTTGAATCCCTCGCTGTGCTCCGCCTTCGCTCGGTTACGAGGTAGGGAACGTCGAATGAATGGGCGTCTAAGACCTGCGCTCTAAAGAGCAAGGAGGGCGAATAAATAGTCGTGTCTCATCTTTCACTTTTTCGAAACGTGTGAACACTACCTCCTGGATGAATTAAGTTACCTCATTCCGTTCGATTCATGTTTATCCAACCGACATAGAACGAAACTGCGTATGACTTACTGCGTACAATATTGTGCTTCGGCCATAGCTACTAAAGAAAACAATAAGGCACCTGGAATTAAGAAGTGATTGGCTAAAGTCACGTTCTGCAGCTGATATATAAGCCCGCGCCGTATTGAAGGAACTTAAATGAAGGGAATTCTACGAACCCAAAGGCTGGATAGGAAAGCGATCAAGTTAGAAGCCGTGTGTCTCCGTTTTTTTTTTACATTGGAGAGTGCCACTTTAAGCAAAGAAATACGATGTCGATTGTACAGGGTCTCCCAGCTGTCACGCACCACGCTAAAAATAGACACGGGTTCTTCTACGTTAATAAGACCAAGTGGACGTTGTTTTGAGTATTGTTTAGAGTAACCCTTTAGCGCCTATATTCAATTAGTAAATAAAAGCAATTAACTTACTTTTCAATAGTTATTTTAAGTGTCAAAATGATGTATAGAATCGTGATAGAAGTAAACATGAAGTGTTTCGAGCCAGCCACACGTCACGTATTTATTACTATCCTCTAAATTGGAAAGGCCGCCGAAATACTAAAAATTATATGTGACTGTATGCGCACAAGCTATTCATATGTTAGTGTATGGACCGAGAGTGTGAAAACAAAACTTATATTCATCATCATTATCAGCCTATATTTATGTCCACAGCAGGACGAAGGCCTCTCACTACGATCTCCAAATACCTCTGGCTTTCGCTAGCTGATTCCAACTTGCGCCTGCAAATTTCATCACCGTCATCATCATCATCTTCATCACCCCACTTAGTTTTCTGCCATCCTCGACTGCGCTTCTCTTCTCTTGGTATCCAGGAGTACAGGTGGCATACGTGAATATCTTGGCAAATATCAACTAGGACTCCACAGCTATCTTGGTTCTCCACAAGAAAAGTAGAAAGTTACCTAATAAGAAAGGTGTCAGGCAAGGAGGCACACTCTCTCAGATGCTGCTCACTGCACGCTTAGAAGTATTCAAGCTCTTAGACTGGGAAGACTTATGGCGAATTTCATTGGGAGAACAGGAGCACTCAAAAGCACGCTAAAAGAGCTCGTTCCAGAGGCGACGTGTTTCAGTGGTCGAACAGGAGTGGGAGAGCCGTCATCCAGTGGTAGAACAAGAGCAGTTTCGCTGCGCCGGGAGCAGACGGGAGAAGTCCGGACTGCTCTCGCCTGAAAAGCGGAGTACGGCGGAAGTCACGTGACTTTAGCCGTCATATCCTCCTCATTTCTTATTTATTTTGTTTCAGCCGGCGCGCGTGGCTGCAATGGCGGCAGCCAAGCGTAGTTGGTGTTTTGGCACCGCTGTTTTTGACGTCGGTGATACGAGCGAGCTTCGCAGCGATTTAGTGACAGATCCTGGTATTTCTAGTCCGCCTTGCTTCTAGCATGGATGCGCGGGGGACAGCGGCAGCAAAGCGTCTTCGCCTTGCTGAAGTGCTTGAGACGCTCGACGGTGACAGCAGCGAAAGCTGCTGGAGCTCAACTTCAGATTCAAGTTGCCGTTTCATGTGATCTTCGCAGGCCGAAACATTGTGGGATGCGTCGGCGCTGTACAAACGTATGTAGTACGTGGCCCCAAACGGTGACAGCGTTACGCCCGAAAGATTACAAGACGGTCACGCGTGTTTTGCCGCTCTCCTGCAAAGAATAGTGGGACGTCGATTGCTTTAGTCACATGGTACATTTCTCCTCACAGGTCCCCCTCCCACCTGCACTCCCAATAAACGCCGCATTCCAGTGGCGGGTCGAGTGTCCCTGCTCTCACTGCGCTGTCACCCGACTCCGCACTGCGCGGCGCCCTGCTCCTGTTCTCCCAATGGAATTCGCTATTAGGAGTGACGAACAACTGCGAATATATCAATAACCATCGGTTTGCATTGCAGATGACGTTGTCCTATTCACCAACAATGGGGATAGATTACAACAAATACTTGAGGACTTTAACTGAGAAAGTATAAGAGTGGGGTTAAAGATTATTATGCAGAAGACAAAGATAATATTCAATAGCCTGGCAAAAGAACAAGAATTCAGGATTGCCACTCAGCCTATAGAGGCTGTAAAGGAGTAAGTTTATCTAGGTGAATTACTCATAAGGGACCCTGATCGTGAGAAAGAAATTTACAGAATAAAATTGGGTTGAAGTGCCCACGTTACGCACTACCGAATCCTCACTTAGAGCTTACCACTGTCGTTGAAAAGAAAAGTGTACAATCATTGCATTATAGCAGTGCTAACATAAGCGCCAGAAACTTGGAGGTTAACAAAGAAGCTCGAGAACAAGGACGGCACAAAGAGCGATGGAACGAAAAATGTTAGGCCTAACGATAAGAGACAGGAAGAGAGTGGTGTGGATCAGAGAGCAAACGGGGATAATCGGTTTTCTAGCTGACATAAGGAAGAAAAAAATGCAGCTGAGCAGGCCACGTAATGCGTAGGATGGATAACCGGTGTAACATTAGAGTTACAGAATGGATAAACTTGGAGTATTCTTCTAATAAAATTTATCTATCCTATCCTATATTTCAACGATCCGCGAACAGCTCCTGGCGATTATTGCGTACTAAGTTGGAAGAAATGCGCTGCGCGGAACGGCGAGCCTGATATAAGTTGTTTGCTTTGCCACTGACACTGCTCGATGGCGCTGCTAGTGTGCATGCGCACTAGAGTCACTGGTAGTGCGCACGGGTGCGCCGTTACATGGTATTTTTCATATTTCGCGGTATTGCTCAATTTGGCGGCGAAAAATGGAAACACGTGACGTGTACCTCGCTCGAAACACCTCATTTCGGCAAGTCTTACGATTATCTACAACCGCGTAATTGATATTGACTGACAACCGTAAACACGGTGTGGGCCGCTGCGAGCAGCGCCGTTCCCGTAGTCCCTTACCATCATCATCATCATAAAAAAAGCATGGCGGCTGCCTACAGGCGCTGCAAATTGTGGTCCTGCTTTACACGTGCTCCACGCGCAGAATTCGCGGCCGCGTCGCTAGATGCGCGAGAGACGAGACAGACTGCATACGCGCCTCAAACATGGCGTGTCTCTGCGGCGACAATGCGGTGTCGCCACATTACCTCAATCCTAATCGCAATAACATCGACATTGTCGCACGACATTGTCGACATTGTCGTGGGATCTTCCTCGATGCGGGGGATCCGGGCAGAGAGCGGTGTCCGAGGCATGGAAACACTAAAACTAGCGGCGCGGGCGAATGCAGCCTTTGCGCGGGAATGACGGAGTCGTACCTGACATTCCCTTTGTGTGCGCGCCGTCCGACGACTGTTCTGAATGAGGCCGACCTTGAGAGATCCCGAAACGGGTGGGGACGAGTGTGTGTGCGTTTCGCGGGGTCGTTTCCCGCTCGGTTGTACTGTTGATCCGGGGAGAGTGATTCGTTAGTCACGCTTAGTTTTGTTGTGTGCGTGGTGCTTTTGAGAACACTTCTGGTCGCCTCAACTCTGGTCCCTATTGGATCATGTCGGCTTGCCTGATTGGTCTGAGTAGGCGATTGGTGGAGATGCCTGCGTCTCACAATGGTCCGCGTGTGCCTTGAATGCTGTGAAAACCAATTTAAGGAAGGTCTCTGAGTCTTTTCGTGAACAACGAGACTGCAGCCCACAGTGCACTCCCGACGGCAGACCAGGCCAGTCAGGCAGGCGGCCGACGGCCGGTATGACGCCGTTTTGTGTGTTATATGTGTACAGTGTAAACTTAACCCTGTAATGCCCAAACTCAGTTCCACATCAAGAAAAATTGGAACAAACTGTCGTTATTTATTTCCGGCGATGGAGAGTACATTAGTAGGGAAAAAACATGTTTTTCAGTTACAGCCTAATTAATGTACTTATTAATTAGCAAATGAATTGTTGCACTATTCAGAGCTGAAAATTCACTCCAGCATATTAAAATTGCAACTTTGGGCTTTGGTATGGTTTCCCGCACTTCTATCCGCATTTTAAAGCATCAAACTCAGCGTAGCATATATGATACGTTGGACATTACATTAAAGTAATACCAAGCTAATAAACCTAGCTTTTCAAATGATTCCTCTCATCGTTGTCGTACCTGCCGCTGTACAGTTGCTTCTGCCGGAGCTCGTCCCCCTTCATCGTCGTCTCCCTGGTGAGCTGATGCGTCCGAAAGTTAACAGCTGCGTAACTTCGCTACAATGTTATCGTAAGACGTGTTCTGCCGGAATATTTTTTTTTCCAATTCGTTACGGACCACTTTTACCAGAGAGCTATTGCAATACCGGGATGACCCACTGCGGAGGGGCAATAGCGAGCTTCAAGCACTCCGTCGCATAAGAAATTATTGCAATAAAAAAATCAAAGAAAAAAAAACCACAGCACACCTGACGCACTTGTTCGAGGCAACGTTTCGCGACACTACCTTCATGGGTTTAGAGTAATTTCTATGAAAAGGTAAATACGATACATGCAAGCAATTGTTCACCTTATTTTCCCATCGCATAACTATTGTGCCTTATGTAGATTCGTATATTGCATTATAGCAAATACCTGCATTTCCGGCAAAACAGCAATGGTTGGAGACGCACCGCACCACACAGCCCACGTGACTTCCGCGGATATCACTGTCTTCAGGAGCGACCCAGTCTTTATTGCACTATCACCAGGCTCGGCCCACTCTATGCTACACTGTCGCCAGGGTCGGCCCACCTCCCTCGGCGAGAATCCGACCAAAAGGATCCAACAAACTTGTTAAAGAATACGTATGAAGCTTTGCTTAAATACTGAGGAGCCATTCCACAGTGTTTAAGTGAGTGACCAGCGAAGGTGTAACACATCACATAGGGTTAGACAAGGGTACGTGTATTTATTTTCATCATTTGGTAATGGTAGTGACTATTGCTTTGTGATTACGCTGATGTACACTGATTGGTTCGGTTACAAGCTTAGACAGATTCTTGGCCAAAGTTAAATGTGTACATGACCGTTGTTGTCTAGTTCAATGACTTGGATTGGTATAGGGAACTTCAAACCAAACACTTTTAGCACAAACTGTGCGAACCATTCCTTGTCTGCTTTTGAAATGTCCACAATGAAGTCTCCAAAGATGATCACAGGGGTGGTGAGATCATCGCCCATGCAATGTGCGTGCCCATGAACTTCTCGATATCACACGTGTATGTGCCTGGAGATATAGACGCAGTGGATATCACAGTTCATTCTTTCATTTGTACGGCACAGACGTCCTCACAGTCGGTGGCATTGTCCTCTTGCGAGTCAAGGTTGCATTTTTGTACATACATTTTGTACATAACACAACGTCTGCGGATCTGAGTGCTCACCTGCCAAACGTCGGAGCACCGCCGATTGCCTGCAAACGCCTCAAGACGAGGCATAATTCGTATGCCTCATTTCTCGTCTGGGCTGATGAAGCCGTCGACGATGAAGCGCTTAAGCGCCTGAACGACCCGTCTCTGTGGCCAATGGGATGCCTGTTCAAGCCATTCCGTGGGGTGCTACACGACGGCATGCTTCATGCTTCAGAGAAGACCGCAAACGTTCAAAGTGTGTAATCTGGACATTTTCTACCAAAACGTTCGTGGACTTCGCACCAAGGCACGTGAATTTTTCGCCAATGTCATTTCGTCTTCCTTCCCCATTTTTGTTATTTCCGAAACTTGGCTGTGTGGTGACATTTCGTCTTCAGACTTCTTTCCACCGCACTACAACGTCTTCCGCAGTGACCGAGACTTCAGTGGATCTCAACAAAAAGGTGGTGGCGTACTTATCGCAGTTGACAATTCGCTGCGATGTGTACGGCGCATCGATATAGAAAGTGTACGGGAGTCGATATGGCTAGAAGTCAGCCTAGCCCGATGTGAAAAATTGTTGATTGGATCTTTCTATGTACAGCCGAATATTTCCCCTGTTTTGTTTGATGAGGTTATCTCTTCCATTGAAAGCGTAATATCCTCCCATAGTAAGCACAAAGTAATTATTCTTGGTGATTTTAATACACCAGGTATTCATTGGAACACATTTAGATATTCTCATTACAATCATTACACAGAGAAGAAATGTAGCCTGTTGTTGGACTTTCTGTCCTTCTGTTCCCTTCAGCAGCATAACTTGATTGCCAATTCCTGTGGCAACGTCTTAGATCTTTGCATCTCGAATGCTCCAGTCTTAGATGTATCTCGTTCCGAAATTTTCCTTGTGCGTACCGATAAGTTTCATCCGCCACTAAAGATAACTGCCTCTGTGTCAGCACTGAGGCAGAGCTCCTCCAGTGGCATAAATGAATCCCCACGCTTTGCTTTCAAGCGTGGTGATTATCTTGGTTTATATAATTTTTTGTCCACCACCGACTGGTCACTGGTTACAGACAAAAGCAACGTTGATGACCAAGTAGATCAGTTTACGGAGCTTGTCTTGAGCAGTATGCGCAAATACATTCCCCAGTACAGGCCTAAACGCTCTAGATATCCCCACTGGTTTTCATCTCAACTCATAATTTCCCTAAAGCCGAAAGATCGCGCACACCGAAAATCTAGATTTCCGTTGCCTAATGAGTGCAGAGATGAATTCCGCTTTTTTCGGGCTCTCTGTAAACGTCTCTATAAGCGGGATCTAGACTCATATATGGCATTCTTGGAAAAGAGTGCCTCCGACCGGCCGGCGGAATTTTGGACGTATATCCGTAAGCGCTCCAATAAACATAGAGAGTGTTTTCGCTTACTTGACTCTAGAGGGGCAGAAGTTCAAGCAGTCGCGGATTGTTTTGCAGCCCATTTCTCTTCTTTATATAAAGATGTAGGTTTCAACGCTGGTGTCAGTAAGCAGCACACGACAGTTCCTACATCTAGTGTGGTGTTGTTTGATGAAAAGCTTGTCCACGAATGCCTTAAGCGCTTGAAACCTTCCCTATCCTGCGGCCCTGATGGTATCCCCTCCGCAATTCTAAAAGCTTACGGCAGTATATTTGCTCCAGTTTTGACATCTATATTTAATAACTCTTTGACTACTTCCACTTTCCCTCACATGTGGAAAACTGCTCGTGTTTTTCCTGTATTTAAGTCTGGCTGTAAAACCGATGTCTCAAATTATCGCCCAATTTCTCTTCTGTGTGCTACGTCCAAGATTTTTGAGCTTGCTCTTCACAACATATTGTCTTTTACTGTGAAGAACTCGCTCATTCCGAATCAGCATGGATTTCTGACCGGCCGCTCCACTATCACAAATCTCACAAGTTTCATGACACAGATCTCCACGCCGGTACTTCAAAGGGGGCAAGTTGACGCCATTTATTGTGATGTCAGCAAGGCTTTTGATGTAGTCAGCCACTCGCTGCTTCTGATGAAGCTTACGCACTTTGATATTGACTCGTCAGTTGTGAACCTCTTGCGCAGTTATCTTCTTGATAGATCGTGTTATGTTAACGTCAATGGTCAAACGTCTTCTTCTTACATGGCAACTAGCGGCGTCCCTCAAGGGTCAGTATTAGGACCACTCCTTTTTTTAATTTTTATTAATGACGTTCTTTCTGTTATTCGGAACTCTTCTTTCCTTCTATATGCCGATGACATCAAGATTTTTAAGAAAATTCACACTGTTGATGACTGCCGCGCCCTGCAGTCTGACCTGTTTTCCTTTTCTAAATGGTGCAAGGATAATAAGCTTACCTTGAATGCTGCTAAAACCAAAGTCATGACTTTCACTCGCAAAACAGCAAGTATTTCTTTTTCTTATTCTGTAGATTCTGTGCCGTTGTGTAAGGTCTGCGAGATCAATGATCTTGGTGTGCTTTTTGATGCAACCTTACACTTTTCGGCGCACATTAAACGTGTTGCAATGCGGGGTATGCGCTCTCTAGGTTTTGTATGCAGACTATCGAGGGAATTCAAGTCTCCTACTCCGTTCCGCAAATTGTACACAACCATCTGTCTTCCTCAACTCGAATATGCGTCGGTCGTCTGGAATGGCTCTTCTAGATCCAACAGTGACATTATAGATCGTGTCCAGAAAAAGTTTCTAAGCATATATAATCACCGCTTTGCAAACCTGGACATTGCACCCTGTACTAGCACTGTTGGATTGTTGTCGTTGCCCTCCCTTCGCGACCGACGTAATCGCGCTGACCTCCTGTTTCTCTTCAAACTCATTCACGGTAACCTCACGTGTCCCGAACTTCTCAGCTGTGTCATGTTTCGTATCCCACGCAAGATCACCAGAGAACATAGACCTTTCCATGTTCCTGCCTGTCATCACGAACACTCAACCGTCCACAGGATACAGAGTCTTTACAACGCTTACTTTCGTGATCTTGATATCTTTCATAACTGCCTTGTCATCGTTCTTTTCCGAGCTTTGCCTTGTGTTATAATATTGTTACGCGCAAAGGAGACCGTTTGTAAACCTTACAGATGAAGGGGACCGTTTATTTTAGGTCGCGAAGGTGAGCGCAAGAGCGGCTGGCTGGTTGATGCACTCAGCGTCGTCCTCTTTCTCTTTTCCAACCCGGGACCGCAAGCACGTTCACCGGTCCTCGTTTTCCTCACGCGTAACATTCCTCCCGTCGCAGACGAAGCCCGGCGGGCGAGTCAATCCATTTGTCTTGAAGTGAAGAGTTTCAAGCGGGCCACATGGACCACTTGGGTCTTGGCAGCTCTTCTACCACTCGCCATGAGGCGAGCTATGTTATAGGTGACTTCCGTCAGTCTGTTAAGAATCACAAACGGGCCATCGTAGGTGGCCAAAAGCTTTTGGCATAACCCGCGTTTCCGTACTGGAGTCCACAGCCAGACTAAATCACCCGGGCGATAGATTACCGGACGGTGGCGAATGTCGTAGCGTGCTTTTGATCTGTCCTGCGATGCCAAAGTGCGCAAACGAGCGATACGACGAGCTTCTTCGGCAAGGCAGAGAGTCTCGGCGATAGTGGGATTTTCGTGACTGTGGAAAGGGAAAACAGTGTCGATTGTGTACCGGGGTGGCCGTGCGTACAGCAGGAAGAAAGGGCTATACCCGGTAGTCTCATGTTTGGCGGTGTTGAACGCGTACGTGATAAAAGGCAGTACGTCATCCCAGTTCTTCTGGTCGGATGAAACATACATAGATATCATGTTTACAATTGTTCGGTTGGTGCGCTCCGTGAGCCCATTCGTTTGTGGATGGTACGGTGTCGAGTGACGCAAGTGGGATTCACACATACGAAGCAGCTCCTCCACGACATCCGCTGTGAATTGTCGTCCACGGTCGCTGATGATCACGCGAGGCGGACCATGTCGCAGGATGACATATTTCAGCAGGAATGTTGAAACGTCATTGGCAGTTGCGGAGGGCACGGCCGCCGTCTCGCAGTAGCGTGTGAGGTAGTCGACGCAAACAACTATCCAACGATTTCCTTTGGCTGATTTCGGAAAAGGGCCCACGAAGTCAATGCCCACTTGTTGGAAAGGCGTGCTTGGAGGCGGGATCGGCTGCAGGAGACCGGCTGGACCTGTAGATGGACGTTTGTGGCGCTGACACTGCATGCAGCTGGCCACATACGTTTCAACAGAGTGTCGCATTCCAGGCCAATAAAATCGTTCCTGAATCCGGTAGAGCGTCCTCGCCGAACCTAAATGGCCAGACGTAGGGTCGTCGTGCATAGCACTCAGGATCGCTATGCGAAGGCTCTCCGGCACCACTAGAAGAAAACGTGCGCCTGTGCCGGAAAAGTTCTTCTTGTACAGGAGTCCATCACGCACGCAGAAATCGTGTGCTTTAGTAGGGGTAGTCGTAGCGGTGAAGAGCGGTGTTAATTTAGCGTCCTTTCGCTGCTCGGCTTTGAAACAGTCGAAGTCTGGAAAACGCGGTGACAGAGAAGCCACAAGGTGATCGAAGTCGTCGGCGTCACAGTCCGTAGTGCTAAGTGGCATACGCGAGAGGCAGTCCGCGTCAGCGTGTCGTCGACCACTCTTATAAGAGACGCTGAAGCTGTATTCTTGCAGTCGGAGCGCCCAGCGCGCAAGGCGGCCACAAGGGTCACGAAGATTTACAAGCCAACACAATGAGTGGTGGTCGGTGACAACTGTGAAGGGGCGTCCATACAGGTAAGAGCGAAACCGCTGAACCGCAAATATTACCGCGAGGCATTCTTGCTCCGTGACAGTGTAATTCTGCTCAGGCCTACTTAAGGATCGACTTGCATATGCGATCACGTGTTCCCGGTCACCATGGCGTTGAACTAGGACGGCACCAATACCTATGCCACTGGCATCCGTATGGAGCTCCGTCGGAGCTGAAGGATTGAAGTGTTGAAGAACAGGCCGTGACGTCAGCAGAAACTTCAACTGACGAAAAGAAGAGTCGCACTCCGGAGTCCACTCAAAGGGGATATCCTTTCGTAGCAGGCATGTCAGCGGATACGCGACGTCGGCGAATTTAGGAATAAAGCGGCGGAAATAGGAACAAAGCCCCAGAAAACTACGGAGCTCCTTGACAGAGCGTGGTGCACTGAACGCTTCAACGGCTGCTGTCTTCTGGGGATCAGGGCGGATGCCGTCCTTATCGACGAGATGTCCAAGCACAAGGGTTTGGCGGTCTCCGAAGTGGCATTTCTTGGAGTTTAAAACTAGGCCAGCGTTCCTGATGCAGTTCAGGACAATATTCAGACGCGAGTTGTGTTCGTTGAAGGTGCGGCCAAAGATGACGACGTCGTCGAGGTAACACATGCAGATGTTCCACTTTAAGCCGCGCAGAATATTGTCCATAAATCTCTCGAATGTTGCCGGAGCGTTGCACAGTCCGAATGGCATCACATTAAATTCGAAGAGCCCGTCAGAGGTTACGAAAGCAGTCTTTTCCTTGTCCTCAGGATGCATCGGAATTTGCCAGTAGCCGGATCGTAAGTCTACTGAGGAAAAGTAAGAGGCGGAATGAAGGCAGTCTATTGCGTCATCAATACGTGGGAGTGGGTACACGTCCTTTTTTGTTACAGCATTCAGCCGGCGATAGTCGACGCAAAATCTCCAAGATCCATCTTTCTTTTTAACAAGAATCACTGGAGCTGCCCACGGACTCGCTGACTCTTGTATGACTCCCTTTTTCATCATTTCCTGCACTTGTTCGTTGATAATCTGACGCTCTGATGGTGAAACGCGATATGGCTTTTGTCTAATCGGATTTGCCGAACCTGTGTTGATGGTATGGCGTGTTCGAGACGCGGGAATTGCAGGCATTTTGTCCTTCTGCGCAAAGTCGAATACCGAAACGTGCTTCGAAAGCACACCCACTAACGTTCGGCGTTCACTTGTGCTGAGCGATTTATTTACCATCGCCAAAAGGGCCGTTTCCGAACTGTGGCCATCAGGTTCTTCCGGCACTTCTGTAAGTTCAGCCACTGATAAGGACGCGTGTTCCCTGACGAAGGCTAATTTCAAGCCGTTTGGTAGTATAACGGGCTCCTGAGAATAGTTTACGGTCCATAAGCCAGCGCGTCCGCCTTTTATCGACACTACACAATGTGGCACCAACACATTCTTCTTCACACAGTTAATGTGCAGCGGTTCTACGGTAGCATCGAAGCTGTCGGAATTGGCGCCGCAACAGGCAACGGGAACACAAACGGTAGTAGATGCAGGTACGACCGTATCACCACAAACACACAATGTAGTTTCGCGATCTACAGGGTTCTCAAGGAGTCCTGACGGAATCTGACCACTTACGAATACCTTCCCTGTGCGGCAGTCGACAGTGGCACCACACTCCCGCAAGAAATCCATGCCGAGGATCACATCATGAGTCGACCGAGGAATAATTACAAACTCTGTGAGAATAACATGGCCTCCCAAAGACACGTCAGCACTACACACACCAATAGGTCGCAAAGGCTCGCCACTCACTCCACAGAACTTTAAATATTCGTCCCATTTAAACAACACCTTTCGCCCTAACACGTCTTTAAAAGCGACACTCATGACCGAAATTGTTGCGCCTGTGTCCACCAGAGCCATCACAGGCACATTATCTACAAAAACGCGCACTTTGTTTTTAAGCATCAACACAGGAGGTATTTCTGTCAGTAGCACATCTCCAGCGACCTCACCTCCATCGGCCGCGCTAGCTAGTTTTCCGGTGACGAAGGAGATGCGTTGCGACGTAGCGGTGAGGGAGAACGGGAAGCACGAGGACGCGGTGGGGGCGTCAAACTCCTGTCAGACGCTGGGGAGCGATTCCGGGAGCTGCGTGGCCAATACTCGTAGCCAGACGATGCGTGGGCTGGCCACGGGACACCATGGGGCCGTTCGGAGGGCCGTGAAAACTCTGAAGGCTGGCCATACCACGTGTTCATACGCTGGTTACAAAACCGCGATATATGTCCCGGGACACCGCAAGAGTAACACACCGGGGGAGGTCGAAACCTTGATTGTTCGTCGATGAAGCGAATACTGTCATTTTCTCTTGTGTATTCAGTTGGTTCATGGCGGCTGTCATGACGATACATCGGGGGTCGAGAAGGCGTGCGCTGTGCGCGTCGGTCATAGCGTGGAGTCGGAGAGCGTGTTGTCATCCGAGACTGTGGGGCTGCGCTGTACTCTACGGCCGCTGTGCTAACCATCGGTTGCCAAGGGGCCGAACGTGGTGCAGTCATACCCTCACGCGACGTGTACATGACATGGTGGTCAGCTGTTGAACGCGACATCTCATCGCGGCGGGAAAGCTCCTCGCGGACAATCTGTCGGATGGTCGAAGGAAGGTCGAGGCAAGGGCTCGTATCCACACTGGCAACCGTCGTAACGTTTGCCAACCGACCAAACTTTGGCGTAATCCGACGCATCTTGAGCGTTTCAAAAGTTCTGCAATGCCGAATGACGTCGGACACAGAACCTAGGCTTTCTTTACCGATTAGAAAATTGTATACGTCCTCAGCCACTCCTTTCAGCAAATGTCCGACTTTATCTTCTTCTGACATGCGAGCACTGACCACCTTGCACAGCTTTAAAACTTCTTCTATATACGTGGTGCATGTCTCACCTGGTAGCTGCGCCCGTTGCGACAATGTCTGCTCAGCACGCTTCTTTTTGGCGACTGAGTCCCCAAAACAGGCCTTGAGCTCTTCAACAAAACGTTCCCACGTCGTAAGCGCCTCCTCGTGATTCTCGTACCACACGAGTGCGGTGTCGGTCAGGGAGAACACCACATTGGTGAGCTGAGCGGTTGAATCCCACCCGTTGGACTTGCTCACTCGTTTATAGTGGACGAGCCACTCGTCGGCATCTTCTCCCGCTTTTCCTCCGAAGGTGGGTGGAACTCGGTAGTACGGCACCGGACTGCTCGGCGCTGCCCTCGGAGCGGCTCCCTCTTCAGGCATGGCGAAGATGGTCACGGAAGATGGCGGGAGGCCGGCAAGTCGACGGCTTCGACGAAGCTGCAGCAGTGACGGTTCCGTTGTTGTGAGCGCTTACCCAGCACCTCCACCACTTTGTTACGCGCAAAGGAGACCGTTTGTAAACCTTACAGATGAAGGGGACCGTTTATTTTAGGTCGCGAAGGTGAGCGCAAGAGCGGGCTGGCTGGTTGATGCACTCAGCGTCGTCCTCTTTCTCTTTTCCAACCCGGGACCGCAAGCACGTTCACCGGTCCTCGTTTTCCTCACGCGTAACAATTTACGTCCGTGCTACAATATGGAAAGGAGGAAAGAGACGCTTAATTCTGCAGCCCCTCAGGGAGCACGGCGCAGAACGTGCGTTTGCTCTCCGACGTGCGTTCGCTCCCCGTGAAAGCGCGCGTCCCTCGCGCCCTTTCACTCGCACATACAGCGTCCGGAGGGCGGCGACGGTTTCATCGCCGTTGACGTCATACGGAAACTCACGGCGACGGCGACGGCGACGACGACGACGACGGTAGAAATCTGCTTTGAGTGCAGCCAACATGGCGCCGGGAGGATACCGAGCAACGCGTCGTTGTTTTTAGTTTAATTTTCGCGGTAATATGACAGTTATCACGTTCTCTCTTCCAGGCCAGACGCCGTAGATTATCTGAATTTCTTGGCCACTGTCGGGAATTCTATAGACTATGACGCGTCTATCGGATTGTGTGCTCGTTGCTCATTCTGCTGTACATTCTCGAATCTACGCCACCAATTAAATTAAATTGTGGGACTTCACGACCTGAAACTGATTTCTGCGGAGGAAAGAGACGCTTAATTATGCAGCCCTTCAGGGAGCACGGCGCAGAACGCGCGTTTGCTCTCCCACGTGCGTTCGCTCCCTGTGAAAGCGCGCGTCCCTCGCGCCCTTTCACTCGCACATACAGCGTCCGGAGCGCGGCGACGATTTCATCGCTGTTGACGTCACACGGAACCTGGCGGCGACGGCGACGGCAGAAATCTACTTTGGAGTGCCCATATAATTCCTATCGCAATAATAACACACCGGTGTGTATGTCCACTGGGGCTACTGGTCGCCGTGATGTTCCAAATTTATACACATACAAACTTCTCCAAAAGCTAGATACTAACAGCGCACGTCCAGCAAAGAAGTCACATATGTAACCATTACGCATCGGATGCAGGCGGAATAGAACACCCTTTAGAATTTTCCGCGTCCAGGCAGTGCGTTGAGGCGCTTGGCGCGTTTCAATTTGGCCACCGACGCATGCCTCGTCTGGTAGAATAGATAACCCTTCAGAATTTTCTACGTGCAAGCAACCATGATGAAACGCTTGTAATGCATCGCTTAAAGTAGAGCTCCAAAAGAGTTGAGTCTGGCAATGTGTTTTGGAGACCAAATTATCAAACCTAATACTCGCCATACGGCGGCTACTAAAAGCTCAAATTCTTAAGTGGTTATTCGTTGTTTCTGTAATAATGTTTTGAGACAAAAGCCCCAAGAATGCTACCACTAAAGGTATACCATGTTGTGCGACCCAAGTACAGTCTCAAGAGGACAAGTTAAGTTACCTATCCTTATTTCATTCAATTCTTATTTACGCTTGTTGAACAGAAAGTATTTTTCTTTTTCAAGTCTCATGGCACGAATCCTTTAGTTTTTATTTTAAAATAAAACCATTAACGCACTCCCGGAAGATAACAAGTGGATTCGCGTAAGTCGTCTGCTGCTCCTCGCAATCACGTTCCATCGCAGTTCTTTGGCTCCCGCTGCTGACAGGGGCGCTGGTGTATAAGGAGCGTTCAAAGTACATTTACGACTCTTTTGCGCATTAATCATCGTAAAATTCAGTAGCATGAGATATTAAACCCTATGATTTACGCATCCGCAGCTTATACATGCAGCCAACATGGCGCCGGGAAGCTACCGAGCAACGCGTTGTTGCTTTAGTTTAATTTTCGCGGTATATGACAGTTATCACGTTCTCTCTTCCCGGCAAGACGCCGTAGATTATCTGAAATTTCTTGGCCACTGTCGGGAATTCTATAGACTATGACGCGTGTCTTATCGGATTGTGTGCTCGTTGCTCCTTCTGCTGTACATTCTCGAATCTACGCCACCAAATAAATTAAATTGTGGGACTTCACGACCCGAAACTGATTACTGCGCCATAAGGGACACATTAACGAAGGGCTGCCAATTATTTGATTATATGGGGCTTTTTACCGTGCACCTAAACCCCTAGTTCACAAGCATCCTTGCATTCCCCGCCTCCATCGGAAGGCGGCCGCCGCGGCCGACATAGAACCCTCGTGCTCAGCAGCGCAATGTCACAGCCACTGATACACACGGCTTCGTAAGTTGCTTCGTAAGTTGCTACACATTCTTCGAGGGACCGACTACGTTCCGAAGATTCTCGCCGGCTTCAACGTACGACGAGAATCCAGAAAAAATTATGTTGGCACTACTGCATCGCCAACGCAAGCACACCGTGGATCAGGGCTATCAGTTGTTGAAGATGGAGGTTGTGCTTCACACGTCCACGGCTTGCGAGCAGCGAAGTGTGATTCGTTTTCTATGGAGCAAGGTACGAACGCCCATCCAAATCCACAGATAAATGCAGACCCCGTATAGGGAAAGGTGTCTCGCTTTGAGAAGTGTGAGGTGGTGGTGTTGCAAGTTCGTAAAAGGCCTTGAAGACTTGCACGACAATGACGGTGGTTCCACAGTCAGCCGGACGAATTCTACCACAGGGGATTCTCAATTTAGCGCTGCGATGGTACAAATATCTGAACCGGTGTGGGGACTATGTGGAAAAACAGAGTAAGGTACGTATGTATTTGTAATTTCCTGTATGTAGCTTATGTGATTAATACAAAGTAGGGGCAAAGACTTTCAGATTCGGCCTCGTACATCATGACACACGGAAATGAAAACTTGATTGTCGACCTCCTGCACATTCGCCTGTTTAAATACGCAACGTACATGGCATGTGCGTTAGAGGCTTAAGAGGGGTCGTTGTTGTAGTGACAGAAAATACCTATTACAGACTCAGAATGCGTGGCTTCACATTTCTGTTGTGCATAGCATATCGTCGGGTGCGCGACGCTGGAGATACTGCACTATTCGCTTGTCGGTGCCAGTAAACATACCACTATAGAACTACCTGAACGAGCATTTGGCACCAACACTGCATTGCGTCTGGACGGACGCACTGCTGTAATCATCACGCACTAACTGGTAGGGGCGCATACGTGCGGAAATTAATGCGAAAGATTCATCTCCGAATCAAACAGTTTTTGTGGTGTATGTCGCAGTGCGTCGGCGCTTTTTTGGGCCGATCCCGGAGATTCTACAGGCTAAAAAAAGCGCCGCTGTGTACGTGCACTGCGCCACTGTTTGCTGTGATGTTTCAGACATAATATATCATCATCATCATCATCATCAGCCTATATTTATGTCCACTGCAGGACGAAGGCCTCTCCCTGCGATCTCCAATTACCTCTGTCTTGCGCTAGCGTATTTCCACTTGCGCCTGCGAATTTCCTAACTTCATCATCCCATCTGGTTTTCTGCTGACCTCGACTGCGCTTCCCTTCTCTTGGTATCCATTCTGTAACCCTAATGGTCCACCGGTTATCCATCCTACGCATTACATGGCCTGCCCAGCTCCATTTCTTCCGCTTAATGTCAACTAGAATATTGGCTATCCCTGTTTCTTCTCTGATCCCCACCGCTCTCTTCCTATCTCTTAACGTTAGTCCTAAGATTTTTTCGTTCCATCGCTCTTTGTGCGGTCCTTAACTTGTTCTCGAGCTTCTTGTTAACCTTCAAGTTCTGCCCTATATGTTAGCACCGGTAGAATGCAATGATTGTACACTTTTCTTTCAGCGACAGTGGTAAGCCTCCCAGTCAGGATTTGGCAATGCCTGCCGTATGCACTCCAACCCAATTTTATTCTTCTGTAAATTTCTTTCTCGTGATCAGGGTCCCCTGTGAGTAATTGACCTAGATAAACGAACTCCTTTACAGACTCTAGGGGCTGACTGGCGATCCTGAATTCTTGTTCCCTTGCCAGGCTATTGACATTATTTTTGTCTTCTGCATATTCATCTTTAAGCCAATTCTTACACTTTCTCGATTAAGGTCCTCAATCATTTGTTGTAATTCATCTCCATTGTTGCTGAATAGGACAATGTCATCTGCAAACCGAAGGTTGCTGAGATATTCACCGTCGATCCTCAATCCTAAGCCTTCCCAGTCTACGAGCTCAAATACTTCTAAGCATGCAGTGAATAGCATTGGAGAGATTGTGTCTCCTTGCCTGACCCCTTTCTTGATAGGTAACTTTCTACTTTTCTTGTGGAGAACCAAGGTAGCTGTGGAATCCTTGTAGATATTTGCTAAGATATTCACGTATGCATCCTCTACTCCTTGATTACGCAATGCCTCTATGACTGCTGGTATCTCTACTTAATCAAATGCCTTTTCATAATCTATGAAAGCCATATAGAGAGGTTGATTGTACTCCGCAGATTTCCGATTACCTGATTGATCACATGAATATGATCCATCGTAGAATATTCCTTCCTGAAGCCAGCCTGTTCTCTTGGTTGGCTGAAGTGAAGTGTTGATCTCATTCTATTGGAAATTATCTTGGTGAATATTTTATATAATACTGAAAGCAAGTTAATGGGTCTGGGATTCTTCAATTCTTTAACGTCTCCCTTCTTATGGATAAGTATGATGTTGGCGTTCTTCCAGCTCTCTGGTACACTTGAAGTTTTGAAGCATTGCGCATAAAGGGCCTCAAGCTTTTCAAGCATGATATCTCCTCCATCTTTGATTAAATCTATTGTTATTGCATCTTCTCCAGCCGCTTTTCCCCTGGTCATGTCTTTCAAGGCCCTTCTAACTAAATCGCTAGTTATAGAAGGAGCTTCTGTGTCCGGTTGATCAATATTTCGAACGAAATTGCCTTGACTGTTTTGGGAACTGTACAGGTCAGTATAGAATTCTTCCGCTGCTTTTACTATGTCATCTAAACTGCTGATGATATTACCATGCTTATCTTTCAGTGCATACATCTTGCCTTGTCCGATGCCAAGCTTTCTTCTTACTGATTTCATGCTGCGTCCATATTTTATGGCTTGCTCAATCTTTCCCACCTTATAATTTCGAATATCGCTTACTTTCTTCTTGTTGATCAGTTTTGACAGTTCAGCGAATTCTATCTGATCTCTTCAGTTGGACACTTTCATGTTTTGTCGTTTCTTTATTAGGTCCTTTGTTTCTTGGGAGAGCTTCTGTATTGGTAGCCTTGGTGCCTTACCTCCCCACTTCAATTACGGCTTCTGAGATCAGCCTAGTTACGGTTTCATTCATTACCTCTATGTTATCTTCATCTTCCTGTTCTAAAGCTGCATATTTGTTTGCGAGCACCAGCCTGAATTGGTCTGCTTTCACGCTTAATGCGTCTAGGTTGGCCTGTTTCCCCTTGACTAATTTCACTCTTTCTCTCTTCAAATTAAGAAAAATCGTAGACCTCACTAACCTATGGTAAATGCACTTTACCTTACCTAACACTTCTACATTCTGCACTATGCTTGGATCGGCAGAGAGTATGAAATATTTTCATTTCTTGCTTCTCCATTAGGGCTTTCCCAGGTCCACTCTCTGTTGCTGCGCTTCCTGAAGAATGTATTCATTATTCGGAGCCTATTCCTTTCCGCGAATTCTGCCAACATTTCTCCTCTCGCATTCCTAGAATCGATGCTGTAGTTGCCAATTGCTTGCTCACCAACCTGCTTTTTGCACACTATTGCATTGAGGTCGCCCATGACCACAGTATACTGAGTTTGCACCTTTCTCATTGCTAATTCGACATCTTCATAAAACTGTTCTATTTCTTCATCATCGTGACTGGAAGTTGGGGCGTAGGCTTGTGCTACCTTCATTTTGTACCTCCTTCCTATTCAGCTTTATTACGACTGCTACCCTCTCGCTAATGCTGTAGAATTCATCAATGTTGCCCGCTCTGTCTTTGTGGACTAGAAATCCTACCCCGAATTCTCTCTTTCCATCCATCCATCCATCCCTGGATGGATGGATGGATGGATGGATGGATGGATGGATGGATGGATGATGATGGATGAATGAATGGATGGATGAATGGATGGAGGGATGGAAGGACGGACGGACGGACGGACGACGGACGGGATGGGATGGGATGGGTTGGGATGGGTTGGGATGGGATGCGATTGATGGATGGATGGATCGATGGATGCGATGCTGGGGCGTCCCCTTTGGAGCGGGGGGTGGGTGGTTTGCTCCACCAAGCTCTTGTGATGAGACAGTTTAGTTTAGTGTTTTTACGCTCCGCTTAGCTGCTGAGTGGAGCGGAAGCACGAATACGCATGCGTCCTCCGCTTAGCCGCAAGCGGGCTAGCGGAGCGAGATACACGGTGCGCTTACAAGATGCCTAAGGGGATCGCGGAGCTTTGCTGCTGTCTTTCGCTAGCGAGGGTGGTCGATGCACGCGCCCTCTCTCCCGCGTGCATCGAGGCACCTTGCATAAAGGCACTAGTCGTGCGAGCGCGAACAATTTGTGTAATACACCTCACACTGTTTGTTTATGGAAATAAAGTGAACAGCAAAGCTAACAAAGAAATGTCGCAGTTTCACCCGAAAGGCGAAGCATCAATTGCGATAGAAAATTAGTAGAGAGCTACACGGAGCAAGCATAGTAGTTTTATCAGCTGTATAAACTTGGAAAAGGAGCAGCACCAGCAACGCGCAGAACTGTTGTCGACATCATCGGCGTTATGACCGCGTTCGCACCGAACGCACGCGGCGTTTTATATAAATACGCATTTGGTGCCGCAGCTAAATGTCGCCTCCCCTCCCTCCTCCCTCCCTCCCGTCCCCTCACAACCTATCGCGCGACGGAAAATGTTGCGTTTCCTCTCTATATATGGAAATGACGAAAGAGACGCTTAATTCTGCAGCCCTTCAGGGAGCACGGCGCAGAACGCGCGTTTACTCTTCGACGTGCGTTCGCTCCCCGTGAAAGCGCGCGTCCCTCGCGCCATTCACTCGCACATACAGCGTCCGGAGTGCGGCGACGATTTCATCGCCGTTGACGTCATACGGAACCTGGCGGCGACGGCGAAGCCGACGGCAGAAATCTACTTTGGAGTGTCCATATAATTCCTATAGCAATAATAAGACGCCGCTGTGTATGTCCACTGCGGCTACTGGTCGCCGTGATGTTCCAAATTTATACATATACAAACTTCTCCGACGGCTAGATACTAACAGCGCACGTCCAGCAAAGAAGTCACATATGTAAATATTACGCATCGGATGCAGGCGGAATAGAACACCCTTTAGAATTTTCCGCGTCCAAGGCAGTGCGTTGAGGTGCTTGGCGCGTTTTAATTTGACCACCGACGCATGCCTCGTCAGGTAGAACAGATAACCCTTCAGAATTTTCTACGTGCAAGCAACCATGCTGAGACGCTTATGATGCTTCGCTTAAAGTAGATTTCCAAAAGAGTTGAGTCTGGCAATGTTTTTTGGAGACGAAATTTCCAAACGTAATACTCGCCATATACGGCGGCTACTAAAAGCTCAAACTCTTAAGTGGTTATTTTTTAAAGAAAATTGTCTATTCCATTTTTTTCTAGCTCTCTATTTAGTATTTTGCACATCATGATTCTGGTGTTTTTTAATACCGGATACACCGCTTTTTGGGGCTTTTTCTTAATTTAAGCAAGCCCTCTTCTTTTCCACAAATTATACATTATTACTATGGTCAGTAATTTTTCAAAGAGGCTTTTCTTCTTCTCTTCTTTGGCTACATTTGTTCTGAACTTGGTATTGGCTATCTTCCAAACAACTTTTGCTGAAGGGCATTCTTTGAATGCATGTCTTTGCGATTCAGGTTGTTTGCAGTTAGGACATTCCTCTGATGGTGTGATACCGATCCGTGCAAGTCTTATTTTTGTCGGGAGAACTCCCCACCGTCTTTTCCATTCAAAGTCTTTCACTTCCTTCGGTAATTGCGTGTGTTTCCAAAACTTCCACTTATGTGGTAGACGTTTTCGTACACCTTCCATATTCAACTCCTTCAGAGCCATTGTAGCGCTTATTTCTGTGGTCTTTATGTCTGCTAGTGGGGTTTCTGGACGGAGTTCCTCGATCGCTTTTTTTGTGTTCACTGCTTCTTTGTAAAATTGAAGCGGGATTTCGGCTCTCGGGCCTTTCCAGATCTGTGTTGTGACAAAGCGATCAAGAGTGCAAATCCAATATCTCAGTAAAGGTTTTCCAAGGAAGTTATTCTCGTGAATTAATGAGCTTTCTGTTTTTGCTGCCAGAGTTCGTGCTGTTAGAGAAACGTTTGGTATCCCTAAACCCCCTCGTGATGGGGGTATTCTAGTAACTCTTTTTGTAAGTGGTGCTGGTTTCTTTCCCCAAAGGAAGCTCCCTATGAGGGTAGTCAGTCTGTTTGCAACCAGTCGAGGCATTTTTGCGATTCTTGCTACATAGAAGGCAGGAGAACATAGTTTTGTTTTCACTACTTCCGCCTTCTCTATTAGGCTTAAATCTTGATGGCGTGGGTTTTCGGCCACTTGGGCATCTTTTTTTAGGGGTTCGTCCCAACTTTTTGGCGAAATGTCTCCTGGTTGAAACCACAATCCGAGAACTTTTGCAGCTTGCACAAATTGTACTTCACCAAGTGATTCTTCTCTGAAATCCCCATATCGCAGTGCTTTGCTTTTTTTTAATAATTCTTGCTCCAGATATTATAGCATACTCTTCGAAGATTTGCAGAAATGTCTGGTAGCTGCATTCATCTTTAGTAAATAAAGATATATCATCCGCAAAGGCTGAAATTTTTATTTCCCCCAATCCTGGCAACGGGAAACCTCTCATTCTTTTTTCTTGGTCGACTCTTCTCAGTAGCGGATCCAAAGTCAATACAAAGAGTCCTGGTGAGAGTGAACAACCTTGTCGCACCCCTCTCGTAACCGAGAAACAATCTGTGAGCGTGTTGTTAATTTGTATTTCACTTGTAATATCTTTATAGTAATTTGATGATGTCTATGAAGTCCTGAGGAAAACCGAATTGTTTCATAGTCTCATATATATAATGATGGTTCACTTTATCGTATGCTTTCTCTTGATCTATCGTAATGAAGGCACCTTTAATTTGTTTTTGTTTGACATAAGTGAATATATCGCGTGTTAAAGTCAAAGACGCGAATATTGATCTCCCTGGAACTGCTGCTGCTTGTAATTCTGATATAATCATTGGCAATACATCATTTAGTCTATTTGTTAAGATCTTTGCTGCTATTTTATAGTCTGTGTTTAGTAATGTGACGGGTCTCCACCCATTCACATCTAGTAGGTCATTGTTTGGTTTAGCTAGTAGAATAATTCTTCCATTTGCGAAAGAAGGAGGTTTCTTCTTTTGAATGATAAAATTGTTTATCATTTTTACTAGTCTTTGTCAGATTATGTCGAAAAAGGTAAGGTAGAATCCTGTCAAAATACCGTCTGGTCCTGGTGCTGTTTCTAGCGTCATTTTCTTGATTGTTTGAAATACTTCTTCTTTGTGGCAGGGGCACACAGTTATCGTGGTCTTCTCGTTGTACTTGTGGAAGGTTTTCAAATAATCTGGTTGCATTGCTATCCTGTATGGGGTTGATTCCTTGTAATACTTTTGAAAGTGATCAAGGAATACTTCCTTAATAGATTCTTCATTTGTGGTGATTTCACCTTTGTCTGTCCGTATTGCTTCTATTCTTCTCTTTCCTTCGGTGTCTTTGTTTAGTTCATGAACTGGTTGACTTAAGTTCATTTGATCACATTGCTGTGATTCTGTGTGACGTTTTCCGTTTTGTCTTATCTCTCTCAAGTGATGTTTATATTTGGCACGTAAACACTCGAGGTATTCTTGTATGCAGCAAGTCTGTTCTCCTCCTCGTTCTATTATACGTATTCTACGTAATATTTCATTCAGGATCTTAGTGTTTCTTCTTTTCATGTTTTTCCCAGCTTCTATTAGGATTTCTTTCCATTCTTCTTTTAGATCATCCCAGTTTTCATTTGTGTCATTATTGTCTAAACTTTTCTTTAGTTTCATTTTTATGTCTTCGCATGCTGTTTGGTCATGTAATATTGATGCATCCATACGCCACATTTTTGGGGTGTGGGTTGGTCCTTCTCTTCCCTTTAGTGTAAAAATAACCGCTTTATGGTCACTAAAAGTTTTCGTTCCTTCTGGGCCGCTCATAGTCTGTATTTCCTCCAGCTCTGTTAGAAGACAAGCAGACATATAAGCTCTGTCAAGTCTGCTTTCTGTTTTTCCACATGAACGCGTGTATTCAATTGTGTTACTATGCAACCATAACCATGCATCTGACATATTGTAGTATGTTAACAATTTTTTTAATTCTCTCGCGTGGTAGTTTGATTTCCCCTGTCCTGGTCCGCGAATGTCTCGATTGCTATCCAGGACGCAGTTGAAATCTCCAACCACCACGCAAGGTGGTTTTTTAGGCATGTAATTCCATAAAGTTTTAAAATACTCGTTAGTTGAACTCCTTGTTACAGGGGCATACACATTAATAAATCGCACTTTCCGGCCACCTAAGAATGTATCCACACATGTTATCCTGCCATCAGAGTCGCAGGTACAAAATGCCCCTATCCGGTATCGTTTTCAGACGAAAATAACGCCTGTACTGCATGATCTATTGCTCGTTAGTGAAAAGCCTACTACCCCATTGGTTTCCTTAAAAATGGCCACATCTTGTGGCGTGCGGAAGTTTGTTTCTTGTAAGAAAATAATATCAATTTCCTTTTCTCGGGCTAAACTAATCAATTGTTTCTGTTTCTCTGGATTTCGGAAGCCCCTAACATTAAAAGACATGCAATGGAGTCTTTCAACTATCATTTGAAGTGAGAATTAAATTTAACACAGTCACAATTATTGTACGCAAGAGTTGTAATTTTAACCTTAGAGATCTTAATTTTAGGGTAAAAGGGTTCTCTCACTTGCTCCCCACACTCTATATTTTTATCATTTGAATGATATGTTTAGAGTAAAGGGCTTCCACCCTTTGCTCCTGCTCGCGCATCTGTGACTTCCATGTCACTAGCCGACGAGTCAGGCGACGGCGAATGTTTTCTTTGTTTTTTTATTGTTTTTGATTGGTATCACCATCACTGCTGGTCGTTTCATCTTTTGATCGCCGAAGCGTCTTTGGGCTACCGCGTTCTTTTGATGATTTTGCTCCTCTTCTTTCTCCTTTCCTTCTGGATCTTGAGCGGTGCCTTTGCTTTCCAGATGATTGAACCCCTTGGGGTGTGTCATTATTGGATGGTCCATCTTCACTCACAGCTGTGTTTCGTTTAGGATCAGTTTGATCAATGTTTCTCGGGTTATCTTTTTTTTTTGGGGGGGGGGGCATCACCTGCCTTGCTTCACCATTAGAAGTTTCACTGCTGGAAATCAATGCCGATTTTGTTGGGTTTTTTTTGTTGCCTCTTGGCAAAGTGACGCAGGCGTGTCCTCTTCGTTTGTTTTTTTTCCAACTGCGTCTTCTGATACGCTGTTGTCTGTGTCCCGGGAGGAGGTCTCAGACATGTTTACTAAGGGACATTCCTTAGACACTGCTGTATCAGATGTGTCCGCATTCTCTGTGTAGGATGCCGACGACAGTTCGCTTGTACTGGACTCTTTTGTAGCCTTGTTTGATGCTTCTTCACTGCTATCTTCGTTCTGTACTGAGACCTCACCATCCCAGTAATTATGAGTTTTGATTGGTGACTTTGAAACACGGGGCTGAAGCACTTGCATTTTTGGTAGTGACAGCAATGGGGGAAAATCTTTGTCTAATTGCGTGTTTCCCACTGGTGACTGTTCTGCAAGTGGTTGTTGCCATGCAGCACCAGCATACGATTTCGCGTATGTTTTTCCGCGAAAGCACGCCTTGGTACCATGGCGTCCACCACACTTTCTACATTCCTCGTCACACCCGGTTTCCTCATGTCCAAACACACCGCAACGCTTGCAGTAGGGGGCGGTACACGAAGTCGCCATATGGCTATCGTTACCGCACCTCGCACAAACACGACGCATGCCGCGGTATTCGCACATTACCCTATTTCCTTGAATCGTAAGGAAATTGGGTATGGGCTTAGCCATTTCAATGCGGACAACTCTTACTCCATTCAACTTATTGTTTCTATTTGCTACCTTCGCAAAAGCAACACTTTTAACTTTGCCATAAGGTTGCAACGCATATGACAGGGTGTGGGCAGTCAAGTATACCGGAAATCGGTATACATTAACAAAAGTGACAGGCGGGCGGACAGCTTCTACTGATACTTTCACATGATTCACCCGGAAACCTTCTGCGACCATTAGTCTCGTTGCCTGACTTGAGTTTCTTGTACATACTAGAAACTTGGAACCTCCCATGTGTTGCAGTGCCAGTACGCTGTCGTCCCCAGCTGTGGCTTCAACTGCATCAATCAAATCATCAATCGAAATGTCACCATCAGGTGCATTAAAAAGGAAACAGTTTTCCCTTGAGGGTGTCTCACTCATATTATCCATGGTGATGACGACGTTGCCGCGCGGTCGCTGGCTGCGTTGCCTCGGAATTACAGGAACTGGTAGCACTAGTTGTGTGCAGCTGGCGCTGAGCGCTGCTGCACTCTGGTGGAGCCAGGAATCAGTGAAGGGAACTGACTCTTCGGCAGGCTTGTAGGATCTTAGCAGTTGCTGGAAGCGCCAATGAAGACCCGGACAGTGCCAGGTTCATCAGCCGCTTCGCTGAAGCCCCTAGGGAAGACCCCTGGAGTGCAGTGCAACCGAGCACGTGGTACTCGGCAGGACCCGTGATCACAGCAAGGCAGACCACCAGCAGACCAGCCAGGAAGGTCCACGTCAGCACCACTGTAGGATCCGTGATCTCAACCAGATAGTCCGCCAGAAACCCAGCGAGACTCTCCAGTAAGGTCCACGTCGGCACCACAGCAGGATCCGTGATCGTAACCAGGTAGTCCGCCAGTAACCCAGCGAGACACCCGGGGTGGGCCGATCCCAAGGGTAGTGCAAAGGAGGTCCGAGCACGGCCGGGTCCAGGGTCCAAGATGAGACTTGACAGAAGACTCGTTGACTTGCTATAGCATGTACAGCCGGAAGGCTCTTGACATCGTCAATAGATCACACTTGATCTTAGCCCAAAAGGCTGAGAAGCGATCTGATACTGGTCGCCGTGATGTTCCAAATATATACATATACAAACTTCTCCGACGGCTAGATACTAACAGCGCACGTCCAGCAAAGAAGTCACATATGTAAATATTACGCATCGGATGCAGGCGGAATAGAACACCCTTTAGAATTTTCCGCGTCCAAGGCAGTGCGTTGAGGTGCTAGTTGCGTTTCAATTTGGCCACCGACGCATGCCTCGTCAGATAGAATAGATAACCCTTCATAATTTTCTACGTGCCAGCAACCATGCTGAGACGCTTATATATATGCTTCGCTTAAAGTAGATTTCCAAAAGAGTTGAGTCTGGCAATGTTTTTTGGAGACCAAATTACCAAACTTAATACTCGCCATACGGCGGCTACTAAAAGCTCAAACTCTTAAGTGGTTATTCGTTGTTTCTGTAATAATGTTTTGAGAGAAAAGCCCCAAGAATGCTACAACTAAAAGTATACCATGTTGTACTACCCAAGTACAGTCTCAAGAGGACAAGTTAGGTTGGCTAACCGTATTTCATTCAATTCGTATTTACGTTTGCTGAACAGAAAGTATTGTTCTTTTTCAAGTCTCATGGCACGATTCTTTTAGTTTATAATTTTAAAATAAAACAATTAACGCACTCCCGGGAAGTTAACAAATGGATTCGCGTAAGTCGTCTGCTGCTCCTCGCAATCTCGTTTCATCGCAGTTCTTTGGCTCCCGCTGCTGACAGCGGAGCTGGTGTATAAGGAGCTTTTAAAGTACATTTACGACTCTTTCGCGCATTAATTGTCGTAAAATTTCGTAGCATGAGATATTAAACCCTATGATTTACGCATCGGCAGCTTATACATGCAGCCAACACGGCGCCAGGAGGCTACCGAGCAATGCGTCGCTGTTTTTAGTTCAATTTTCGCGGTAGTATGAAATTATCACGTTCTCTCTTCTCGGCAAGACGCCGTAGATTATCTGAAATTTCTTGGCCACTGTCGTGAATTCTATAACTACAACGCGTGTCTTATCGGATTGTGGGCTCGTTGCTCATTCTGCGGTACGTTCTCGAATCTACGCCACCAATTAAATTATATTGTGGGGCTTCACGACCCGAAACTGAACACTGCGTTATAATGGACGCATTAACGAAGGGCTGCCAATTATTTCTGACAATAAGGGGCTCTCTACCATGCACCTAAAGCCCTAGTTCACAAGCATCCTTGCATTCCCCGGCTCCATCGGAAGGCGGCCGCCGCGGCCCACATTGAACCCTCGTGCTCAGCAACGCAATGTCATAGCCACTGATACACCACGGCTTCGTAAGTTGCTTCGTGAGTTGCCACACATTCTTCGAGGGACCGAATATGTTCCGAAGATACTCGCCGGCTTCAACGTACGGCGAGAATCCAGGAAAAAAATACATTGGCACTACTGTATCGCCAACGCAAGCACACCGTGGATCAGGGCTATCAGTTGTTGAAGATGGAGGTTGTGCTTCACAAGTCCACGGCTTGCGAGCAGCGAAGTGTGATTCGTTTTCTATAGAGCAAGGGACGAACGCCCATCCAAATCCACAGATAAATGCAGACCCCGTATAGGGAAAGGTGTCTCGGTTTGCGAAGTGTGAGGTGGTGGTGTTGCAAGTTCGTAAAAGGCCGTGAAGACTTGCACGACAATGACGGTGGTTCCACAGTTAGCCGGACGAATTCTACCACAGGGGATTCTCAAATTTAGCGCTGCGATGGTACAAATATCTGAACCGGTGTGGGGACTATGTGGAAAAACAGAGTAAGGTACGTATGTATTTGTAATTTCCTGTATGTAGCTTATTTTGGCCAATAAAAAGTAGGGGCAAAGACTTTCAGATTCGCCCTCGTACATCATGACTCATGGATATGAAAACTTGATTGTCGACATGCTGCACATACGCCTGTTTAAATACGCAACGTACATGGCATGCGCGTTAGAGGCTTAAGAGGGGTCGTTGTTGTAGTGACAGAAAATACAGCTATTACAGACTCAGAATGCGTGGCTTCACATTTCTGTTGTGCATAGCATATAGGGCCCGCGACGCTGGAAATACTGCACTATTGGCTTGTCGGTGCCAGTAAACATAACACTATAGTACTACCTCAACGAGCATTTGCACCAACACTGCATTGCGTCTGGACGGATGCACTGCAGTAATCTTCACACACGTCAACCAAGATTCTGCGCAGGTGCGTGCCGCTCGGCCACAAAGACGAGTGAGCGTACCCGCCTTTTGTAGCGTTAGCAACACTGGCCTAGCCAAGCCCGTTTCGCGCGGCACATCAATAGCCGTGCTGCGCATGCGCAAGGATCAGTGATGTCACACGGCTTGCGCACCGGAGCCACCGGAGCCGGCACCTCTCGCGCACTCCGCCGCCGCCGCGTGCGACTCACAGCTGTCAGTCTGCGCATTCCAGAGGAGTGACGTCGTAGCCGTGGTAGACGCACTGGCGCCGGCGCGCACTCGCTGTGCAGTCACCGTCTGACACTGCGCTGGAGCCGCTGCGCTTCTGACTGGCGTTTGCCAGTGTGGTATAGCCATGGAGAAGGAGAGCGCAAATGCTGCTCAACAGCGCAGAAGAACGGAGAAGCTTGACTCATAAGAATAATTCTAGCTTAAGAATAATCTTAAGAATAAGCTAAGAATTATCAGCTGAACCTTTGCTAACGCTACGTATATCCTGGCATAGCCGAGCTAAGCCACTGCAACTTTTATTCGAGTGAGCTCTCTTGCTCCTATATATCACCACACTTGCTGGCCGCACTTGCTCCTCTATACGCAGGAACAAGTGCGGCGATCACCGTCAAGCACTACATGCTCGGTTCTCGGTTTAAAATTTGCAAATAAGCTAGACGTCGCAGCATCAGCAGCAACTGCGTATAGAGCGCAGTTCGGCAAAGTCTACCTGCACAGCTTCATCTTAAAATGGAGCGTGTACTTTAGTTCGTTGCAATAGAACTTGGGATGTTCAAGAACTGGTAGAGGTGCATACGCGCGCAAATAATGGGAAAGATTCTTCTCCGAGTCAAACCGATTTTTGTGGTGTGTGTCGCAGTGCATCGGCGCTTTTTTGGGCCGATACCGGAGATTGTGCAGGCTAAAATAAAGCACCACTGTGTACGTGCACTGGCGCGACTGTTTGCTGTGATGTCTCAGACGTAAATATACACATAAATCTATAAACTTATCCGACGCCATGGTTTTAACATCGGACGTGTAGCATAGTTGTAAAATATGTGATAGGGCATCCTTAAGACATTTCTGCGTGCAAGCGAGAGCGTTGCTGCATGAGGCGCTTGGCGCGTTTCGATTTGGCCATGGACGCGTGCCTTAACAGGCAGAATATATCACGCTTAAGGACATCCCGCGTGCAACTCCTAGTGCTGAGAGGCTTGTAACAAGACTGTGTCATGTGGCGTGTTTCGCGTGTAAGCCTTGAGGTGTCGCCACCATCGAAACGACGGCAGTGCACTACGGTGCACTGGAATAGGGCATGTGTTATCCGGGGGCAAAAACATGACAATTTGTGCGTTGACTGCCTGGGGTGCTGGAGTACGGACGGACGGACGGACGGACGCTAGCCGCAAGCGGGCTAGCGGAGCGAGATACACGGTCCGCTTACAAGATGCCTAAGGGGAGGGCGGAGCTTTGCTGCCGTCTTTCGCTAGCGAGAGTGGTCGATGCACGCGCCCTCTCTCCCGCGTGCGCCGAGGCACCTTGCATAAAGGCACTAGTCGTGCGAGCGCGAACAACTTGTGTAATACTCCTCACACTGTTTCTTCAAGGAAACAAAGTGAACAGCAAAGCTAAAAAAAATGTCGCAGTTTCACCCTAAAGGCAAAGCATCAGTTGCGATAGAAAATTAGTAGAGAGCTATACGGAGCAAGGATAGTAGTTTTATCAGCTGTACAAACTTGGACATGCAGCAGCACCGAACGCGCGCGGCGTTGGTGACTGTTGTCGGTGCCTCTGGGGGCGGCTCGGACGTTTTCGACGAGATCAGAACGGGACACTCGTCGAGCTGCGTCGGAAATCTTACCCACCTTCTCGCCTCGCAACGTTTTTATATAAATACGCATTTGGTGCCGCCGCTAAACGTCGCCTCCCTTCCCGTCCCCCCACGGCCTTTCGCGCGACGGAAAATGTCGCTTTTGCTCTCTGTATATGGTCATTGTAAAGGAGGAAAGAGACGCTTAAATCTGCAGCCCTTCAGGGAGCACGGCGCAGAACGCGAGTTTGATCTCCGACGTGCGTTCGCTCCCCGTGAAAGCGCGCGTCCCTCGCGCCATTCACTCGCAAATACAGCGTCCGGAGCGCGGCGACGATTTCATCGCCGTTGACGTCATACGGAACCTCAAGGCGACGACGACGGCAGAAATCTGCTTTGGAGTCTCCATATAATTCCTATCGCAATAATAAGACGCCGCTGTGTATGTCCACTGGGGCTACTGGTCGCCGTGATGTTCCAAATATATACATATACAAACTTCTCCGACGGCTAGATTCGAACAGCGCACGTCCAGCAAATAAGTCACATAATTAACCATTACGCATCGGATGAAGGCGGAATAGAACACCCTTTAGAATTTTCCGCGTGCAAAGCATTGCGTTGAGGCGCTTGGCGCGTTTCAATTTGGCCACCGACGCATGCCTCGTCAGGTAGAATAGATAACCCTTCGAAATTTTCTACGTGCAAGCAACCATGCTCAGACGTTTATAATGCTTCGCATTAAGTAGATTTCCAAAAGAGTTGAGTCGGCCAGTTCTTTTTTGGAGACCAAATTATCAAACTTAATACTCGCCATACGGCGGCTACTAAAAGCTCGAATTTTTAAGTGGTTATTTTGTTGTTTCTGAAATAACGTTTTGAGACAAAAGCCCCATGAATGTTACAACTAAAAGTATGTCATGTTGTACGACCCAAGTACAGTCTCAAGAGGACAATTTAGGTTAGCTATCCGTATGTCATTCAATTCTTATTTACGCTTGCTGAACAAAATGTATTCTTCTTTTTCAAGTCTCATGGCAGGAATCTTTTAGTTTAATATTTTAAAATGAAACCATTAACGCACTCCCGGGAAGTTAGCAAGTGGATTGGCGTAGGTCATCTTCTGCTCCTCGCAATCTCGTTCCATCGCAGTTCTATGGCTCCCGCTGCTGACAGGGGCGCTGGTGTATAAGGAGCTTTCAAAGTAGATTTACGACTCTTTCGCGCGTTATCATCGTAAAATTTCGTAGCATGAGATAATAAACCCAATGATTTACGCATCCGCAGCTTATATATGCAGCCAACATGGCGCCGGGATGCTACCGAGCAACGCGTCGTTGTTTTAGATGCGAAACATCACATGTGGGGGCGATGTCACTCCCTCCCTCCCTCGCTCCCTGCGTCGTGCGGCGTCCACACCCCTACTGCACATGCGCATCCTCCTCCCACTCCTCTTCTCTCCTTGTCTCATTTCCTCTCCTTCCTCTCCTCTCCTTGTCTCATCTCCTCTCCTCTCGGCATTCTTCCTCTCCTTTCCGACACTCCTCTCCTCTCCGGATTGCGCAACTAATGGCAACACCTGCGGCTCCGCGCGCGATAATGCGAAGCAGCTTAGGTTAGAGGCGCGACGGTAGGCGCCCCAAGGCACCGGCAACAGTCACCAACGCCGCGCTCGTTCGGTGCGAACGCGGGCAAAACGCCGACGGCGTCGACAACAGTTCTGCGCGTTGCTGGTGTTGCTGCATGTCCAACAGCTGATAAAACTACCTTGAGTTGACCCCATGGCTGCTTCGCATACTACTCCGGGTTCCCCTACGGTAAGATGGTGTAATTTTTTAGTTTAATTTTCGCGGTAATATGACAGTTATCACGTTCTCTCTCCCCGGCAAGACGCTGTAGATTGTCTGAAATTTCTTGGCCACTGTCGGGAATTCTATAGACTACAACGCGTGTCTTATCGGATTGTGTGCTGGTTGCTCATTCTGCGGTACGTTCTCGAATCTATGCCACCAAGTAAATTAAATTGTGGGACTTCACGACCCGAAACTAAACACTGCGTTATAAGGGACGCATTAACGAAGGGCTGCCAATTATTTCTGACAATATGGGGCTCAATACCGTGCACCTAAAGCTCTAGTTCACAAGCATCCTTGCATTCCCCGCCTCCATTGGAAGGCGGCCGCCACGGCCGACATTGAACCCTCGTGCTCAGCAGCGCAATGTCACAGCCACTGATACACCAGGGCTTCGTAAGTTGCTTCGTAAGTTGCCACACATTCTTCGAGGAACCGAATATGTTCCGAAGATACTCGCCGGCTTCAACGTACGACGAGAACCCAGGAAAAAAAATACATTGGCACTACTGTATCGCCAACGCAAGCACACCGTGGATCAGGGCTATCAGTTGTTGAAGATGGAGGTTGTGCTTCACACGTCCACGGCTTGCGAGCAGCGAAGTGTGATTCGTTTTCTATTATTATTATAATTATTTGATTTGAAAACATATACACAGGAAAGAGAAAGCGAGAAGCAAAGGCTGGCAACTGCCACCAGAAGGGGCACAACGCCTGCCTACTCTTCGGAAAGGACGAGAGAAACATAGAAGGAAAGATAGGAAGGAGGGGAGGAAGGAGGAAAGGAAGAGCGAGATGACAAATCTCAACGAATAAAGTAAAACATACAGTAGGGCCCGTCCCTGCAGGTCAAGCTACTAAAGAATGTAAAATAAAATAAATAGTTGCTGGGTTACAAACGTGCCCCTAAGTTCGTTGTTTCTACAAAAGTAAGGAGAGCACGATGAGCTTGATCACGTCGAGACGCACAGCCACTGGGGGTATAAACATTCGTCTAGAGTCGTACACCGCAGGCCAAGGAGATGGTAGTCCCTCACTAGTGATTTGCGTTGCGCACTGAAAGCGGGACATTCCAATATCAGGTGCTGAAGTGTGTCGCAGTCACCGCAAGACGTACACGATGGACTAGTCACACGTCCTTGTCTGTGTAAACGTTCGTGCACATTAACACTGCCAACCCTTAGCTTGAGTAGTTGCGCTCTAGCGCGACGAGGCAAGCCTCGACCGCGAACACGCGGCGGGAACGTTCCATTTGCGACGCGCTGGTCTGAATGCTGCTTGAGTAGGTGGCGACGAATCAGCAGGCGAGCGTCATCAAGCTTGCGCAAAATTTCAGGGCAAGCACAGTCGTTATGAGTGCAAGTTGAAGCCAGTCGATCAGCCTCTTCATTTCCGGCGATCTCTACGTGCGAAGGTATCCATTGAGCAACGAGAGATACCCCGTGTGATAAAATTTTGTTGGCAGAGTGAGTAATGCTGCGCACAATTGGGCAATCAACCTGACTGCGTTGTAATCTGCTAAGCGCAGCGCGGGAGTCCGTAAATATGACAATCTTCGGCGGTGTGGTTAACTCCTCTTGCACGTATTTCAGTGCAACATTAATTGCTGCTAGCTCCGCAGTTGTTGACGAGGCTGGATGGGGTATATGAAATATACGTCGTACTTGAGTTGAAGGGCAGAAAAAAGCTGCAGAGGCGCCTTGACCATCACTGTGCACAGATGCATCTGTAAATACTTGAAGGTAATCTGGAATTTTCTCGAACATGTGCGACTGAGCCAATTGGAGTATGGCCGAAACAGGCATATCAAACTTTTTGTGTATGTCAGGGATTGTAAGGTAAATGGGCAGCACGTGTTTGGTGATGTCTTGCGGCGGCGAAGGCGTAACTGGAAGCATCATGTTCAGAAATGTCAGTAATGTTCATAAATAATGCTGCCATTTTTCCAATGCGAGAAAACGGGCGGTGAATCAGACGATCAAGGAGCATTTGACCATTCGATGCGCGGTGCAGACGCTCTATATGAAATAGAGCTCTCTGGTCTGCTTGTAGCCTTAGAGGTAAATGATGAGCTTCAGTGAGTAATGGAACTGATTGCGCCTCACGAGGTAATCCCAGCATTATTCGAAGGGCAACGCGATGATCACGTTCCAGTTGGGCCATCAAACTAGGTGGGACGTTCAGGAATGGTAACGCATACATCATGCCTGAGAGTACAGATGATTGGTACACCTGCAGAGCCGTTGTTTGGTCACAGCCAGAACCTCTAGCAGTCAAGGCGGCCACATACTTAAGGATGGACTGCGATTTGTGTCGTACGAATTTAATGGCAGGACGCCAAGAGACGCGATCATCCACAATTAAGCCCAAATAACGGTGTTGTCGCACCCAGCTTTTCGGCGTTTCGTCAAGGTACAGTCGGCTCATTGTTCGAAGAGCGCGCTGTTTAGGGTGGTATGTTATTGCAGCCGACTTAGCAGGTGATATCTGCAGGCCAACTTCACCCAAGTACTCCGAAGTCGCGTTCAGAGCTCTTTGCAAGCTTGCACGAAGCCGCGGGCCAAGGTGCGAAGGGCCGCTTATCCACAGAGCAATATCATCTGCATAGATAGCTATGCTCACAGGGAGGTCACCGTCTCGAGGCAAGCGACTTGGAAGCGCGGCGAGTACTGTGTTAAACAGAAGCGGCGATAAAACGCTGCCCTGTGGGACACCACACTTAACAGTGCGGGATTGACTTGTTATTGCTCCAACACGCACTTTCATCCGGCGCTCCGATAGGAAATTGCACACAAAGCGAAGCAGACGACCCGAAATTCCCGCGGTTGCAAGAGCGAAAACAATCGCCTGATGCGGAACCGAGTCGAAAGCTTGCTTTACGTCTAGGAAGAGCATGTAGGCGGAGTGCTTGTTTCCTTTAGCACATTCAAGCGTTGAGACAAGGTCTGAAATGCTGTCCATAGCAGAACGGCGGTGACGAAAACCGCTCGTTTTCTATGGAGCAAGGGACGAACGCCCATCCAAATCCACGGATAAATGCAGACCCCGTATAGGGAAAGGTGTCTCGCTTTGAGAAGTGTGAGGTGGTGGTGTTGCAAGTTCGTAAAAGGCCGTGAAGACTTGCACGACAATGACGGTGGTTCCACAGTTAGCCGGACGAATTCTACAACAGGGTATTCTCAAATTTAACGCTGCGATGGTACAAATATCTGAACCGGTGTGGGGACTATGTGGAAAAACAGAGTAAGGTACGTATGTATTTGTAATTTCCTGTATGTAGCTTATTTTGGCCAATAAAAAGTAGGGGCAAAGACTTTCAGATTCGCCCTCGTACATCATGAATCATGGATATGAAAACTTGATTGTCGACATGCTGCACATACGCCTGTTTAAATACGCAACGTACATGGCATGCGCGTTAGAGGCTTAAGAGGGGTCGTTGTTGTAGTGACAGAAAATACAGCTATTACAGACTCAGAATGCGTAGCTTCACATTTCTGTTGTGCATAGCATATAGGGCCCGCGACGCTGGAAATACTGCACTATTCACTTGTCGGTGCCAGTAAACATAACACTATAGTACTACCTCAACGAGCATTTTGCACCAACACTGCATTGCGTCTGGACGGATGCACTGCAGTAATCTTCACACACGTCAACCAAGATGCTGCGCAGGTGCGTGCCGCTCGGCCACAAAGGCGAGTGAGCGTACCCGCCTTTATTCGAGTGAGCTCTCTTGCTCCTACATATCACCACACTTGCTGGCCGCACTTGCTCCTCTATATGCAGGAACAAGTGCGGCGATCACCGTCAAGCGCTACATGCGCGGTTCTCGGTTTAAAATTTGCAAATAAGCTAGATGTCGCAGCGTCAGCAGCAACTGCGTATACAGCGCAGTTCGGCAAAGTCTACCTGCACAGCTTCATCTTAAAATGGAGCGTGTACTTTAGTTCGTTGCAATAGAACTTGGGATGTCCAAGAACTGGTAGAGGCGCATACGCGCGCAAATAATGCGAAAGATTCTTCTCTGAGTCAAACCGATTTTTGTGGTGTATGTCGCAGTGCATCGGCGCTTTTTTGGGCCGATACCGGAGATTGTGCAGGCTAAAATAAAGCACCGCTGTGTACGTGCACTGGCGCCACTGTTTGCTGTGATGTCTCAGACATAAATATACACATAAATCTATAAACTTATCCGACGCCATGGTTTTAACATCGGACGTGTAGCATAGTTGTAAAATATGTGATAGGGCAACCTTAAGACATTTCTGCGTGCAAGCCAGATCGTTGCTGCATGAGGCGCTTGGCGCGTTTCGATTTGGCCATGGACGCGTGCCTTAACAGGCAGAATATATCACCCTTAAGGATATCCCGCGTGCAAGTCCTAGTGCTGAGACGCTTTTAACAAGACTGTGGCATGTGGCGTGTTTTGCGTCTAAGCCTTGAGGTGTCGCCACCATCGAAACGACGGCAGTGCACTACGGTGCACTGGAATAGGGCATGTGTTATCCGGGGGCAAAAACATGACACTTTTTGCGTTGACTGCCTGGGGTGCTGGAGTATGGATGGATGGATGGATGGATGGATGGCTGGACGGACGGACGGACGGACGGACGGACGGATGGATGGATGGATGGATGGATGGATGGATGGATGGATGGATAGGCGCCCCAAGGCACCGGCAACAGTCACCAACGCCGCGCTCGTTCGGTGCGAACGCGGGCAAAACGCCGACGGCGTCGACAACAGTTCTGCGCGTTGCTGGTGTTGCTGCATGTCCAACAGCTGATAAAACTACCTTGAGTTGACCCCACGGCTGCTTCGCATACTACTCCGGGTTCCCCTACGGGAAGATGGTGTAATTTTTTAGTTTAATTTTCGCGGTAATATGACAGTTATCACGTTCTCTCTTCCCGGCAAGACGCTTTAGATTGTCTGAAATTTCTTGGCCACTGTCGGGAATTCTATAGACTACAACGCGTGTCTTATCGGATTGTGTGTTCGTTGCTCATTCTGCGGTACGTTCTCGAATCTATGCCACCAAGTAAATTAAATTGTGGGACTTCACGACCCGAAACTAAACACTGCGTTATAAGGGACGCATTAACGAAGGGCTGCCAATTATTTCTGACAATATGGGGCTCAATACCGTGCACCTAAAGCTCTAGTTCACAAGCATCCTTGCATTCCCCGCCTCCATTGGAAGGCGGCCGCCGCGGCCGACATTGAACCCTCGTGCTCAGCAGCGCAATGTCACAGCCACTGATACACCACGGCTTCGTAAGTTGCTTCGTAAGTTGCCACACATTCTTCGAGGAACCGAATATGTTCCGAAGATACTCGCCGGCTTCAACGTACGACGAGAACCCAGGAAAAAAATACATTGGCACTACTGTATCGCCAACGCAAGCACACCGTGGATCAGGGCTATCAGTTGTTGAAGATGGAGGTTGTGCTTCACACGTCCACGGCTTGCGAGCAGCGAAGTGTGATTCGTTTTCTATTATTATTATAATTATTTGATTTGAAAACATATACACAGGAAAGAGAAAGCGAGAAGCAAAGGCTGGCAACTGCCACCAGAAGGGGCACAACGCCTGCCTACTCTTCGGAAAGGACGAGAGAAACATAGAAGGAAAGATAGGAAGGAGGGGAGGAAGGAGGAAAGGAAGAGCGAGATGACAAATCTCAACGAATAAAGTAAAACATACAGTAGGGCCCGTCCCTGCAGGTCAAGCTACTAAAGAATGTAAAATAAAATAAATAGTTGCTGGGTTACAAACGTGCCCCTAAGTTCGTTGTTTCTACAAAAGTATGGAGAGCACGATGAGCTTGATCACGTCGAGACGCACAACAACTGGGGGTATAAACATTCGTCTAGAGTCGTACACCGCAGGCCAAGGAGATGGTAGTCCCTCACTAGTGATTTGCGTTGCGCACTGAAAGCGGGACATTCCAATATCAGGTGCTGAAGTGTCTCGCAGTCACCGCAAGACGTACACGATGGACTAGTCACACGTCCTTGTCTGTGTAAACGTTCGTGCACATTAACACTGCCAACCCTTACCTTGAGTAGTTGCGCTCTAGCGCGACGAGGCAAGCCTCGACCGCGAACACGCGGCGGGAACGTTCCATTTGCGACGCGCTGGTCTGAATGCTGCTTGAGTAGGTGGCGACGAATCAGCAGGCGAGCGTCATCAAGCTTGCGTAAAATTTCAGGGCAAGCACAGTCGTTATGAGTGCAAGTTGAAGCCAGTCGATCAGCCTCTTCATTTCCGGCGATCTCTACGTGCAAAGGTATCCATTGAGCAACGAGAGATACCCCGCGTGATAAAATTTTGTTGGCAGAGTGAGTAATGCTGTGCACAATTGGGCAATCAACCTGACTGCGTTGTAATCTGCTAAGCGCAGCGCGGGAGTCCGTAAATATGACAATCTTCGGCGGTGTGGTTAACTCCTCTTGCACGTATTTTAGTGCAACATTAATTGCTGCTAGCTCCGCAGTTGTTGACGAGGCTGGATGGGGTATATGAAATATACGTCGTACTTGAGTTGAAGGGCAGAAAAAAGCTGCAGAGGCGTCTTGACCGTCACTGTGCACAGATGCATCTGTAAATACTTGAAGGTAATCTGGAATTTTCTCGAACATGTGCGACTGAGCCAATTGGAATATGGCCGAAACAGGCATATCAGAATTTTTGTGTATGTCAGGGATTGTAAGGTAAATGGGCAGCACGTGTTTGGTGATGTCTTGCGGCGGCGAAGGCGTAACTGAAGCATCATGTTCAGAAATGTCAGTAATGTTCATAAATAATGCTGCCATTTTTCCAATGCGAGAAAACGGGCGGTGAATCAGACGATCAAGGAGCATTTGACCATTGGAGGTGCGGTGCAGACGCTCTATATGAAATAGAGCTCTCTGGTCTTCTTGTAGCCTTAGAGGTAAATGATGAGCTTCAGTGAGTAATGGAACTCATTGCGCCTCACGAGGTAATCCCAGCATTATTCGAAGGGCAACGCGATGATCACGTTCCAGTTGGGCCATCAAACTAGGTGGGACGTTCAGGAATGGTAACGGATACATCATGCCTGAGAGTACAGATGATTGGTACACCTGCAGAGCCGTTGTTTGGTCACAGCCAGCACCTCTAGCAGTCAAGGCGGCCACATACTTAAGGATGGACTGCGATTTGTGTCGTACGAATTTAATGGCAGGACGCCAAGAGACGCGATCATCCACAATTAAGCCCAAATAACGGTGTGGTCGCACCCAGCTTATCGGCGTTTCGTCAAGGTACAGTCGGGTCATTGTTCGACGAGCGCGCTGTTTAGGGTGGTATGCTATTGCAGCCGACTTAGCAGGTGATATCTGCAGGCCAACTTCACCCAAGTACTCCGAAGTCGCGTTCAGAGCTCTTTGCAAGCTTGCACGAAGCCGCGGGCCAAGGTGCGAAGGGCCGCTTATCCACAGAGCAATATCATCTGCATAGATAGCTATGCTCACAGGGAGGTCACCGTCTCGAGGCAAGCGACTTGGAAGCGCGGCGAGTACTGTGTTAAACAGAAGCGGCGATAAAACGCTGCCCTGTGGGACACCACACTTAACAGTGCGGGATTGACTTGTTATTGCTCCAACACGCACTTTCATCCGGCGCTCCGATAGGAAATTGCACACAAAGCGAAGCAGACGACCCGAAATTCCCGCGGTTGCATGAGCGAAAATAATCGCCTGATGCGGAACCGAGTCGAAAGCTTGCTTTATGTCTAGGAAGAGCATGTAGGCGGAGTGCTTGTTTCCTTTAGCACATTCAAGCGTTGAGACAAGGTCTGAAATGCTGTCCATAGCAGAACGGCGGTGACGAAAACCGCTCGTTTTCTATGGAGCAAGGGACGGACGCCCATCCAAATCCACGGATAAATGCAGACCCCGTATAGGGAAAGGTGTCTCGCTTTGAGAAGTGTGAGGTGGTGGTGTTGCAAGTTCGTAAAAGGCCGTGAAGACTTGCACGACAATGACGGTGGTTCCACAGTTAGCCGGACGAATTCTACAACAGGGGATTCTCAAATTTAGCGCTGCGATGGTACAAATATCTGAACCGGTGTGGGGACTATGTGGCAAAACAGAGTAAGGTACGTATGTATTTGTAATTTCCTGTATGTAGCTTATTTTGGCCAATAAAAAGTAGGGGCAAAGACTTTCAGATTTGCCCTCGTACATCATGACACACGGATATAAAAACTTGATTACAACATCCTGCACATACGCCTGTTTAAATACGCAACGTACATGGCGTGTGCGTTAGAGGCTTAAGAGGTGTCGTTGTTGTAGTGACAGAAAATACAGCTATTACAGACTCAGAATGCGTAGCTTCACATTTCTGTTGTGCATAGCATATAGGGCCCGCGACGCTGGAAATACTGCACTATTCGCTTGTCGGTGCCAGTAAACATAACACTATAGTACTACCTCAACGAGCATTTTGCACCAACACTTCATTGCGTCTGGACGGATGCACTTCAGTAATCTTCACACACGTCAACAAGCTGCTGCGCAGGTGCGTGCCGCTCGGCCACAAAGGCGAGTGAGCGTACCCGCCTTTATTCGAGTGAGTCTCTTGCTCCTATATATCACCACACTTGCTGGCCGCACTTGCTCCTCTATATGCAGGAACAAGTGCGGCAATCACCGTCAAGCGCTACATGCGCGGTTCTCGGTTTAAAATTTGCAAATAAGCTAGATGTCGCAGCGTCAGCAGCAACTGCGTATACAGCGCAGTTCGGCAAAGTCTACCTGCACAGCTTCATCTTAAAATGGAGCGTGTACTTTAGTTCGTTGCAATAGAACTTGGGATGTCCAAGAACTGGTAGAGGCGCATACGCGCGCAAATAATGCGAAAGATTCTTCTCCGAGTCAAACCGATTTTTGTGGTGTGTGTCGCAGTGCATCGGCGCTTTTTTGGGCCGATACCGGAGATTGTGCAGGCTAAAATAAAGCACCACTGTGTACGTGCACTGGCGCGACTGTTTGCTGTGATGTCTCAGACGTAAATATACACATAAATCTATAAACTTATCCGACGCCATGGTTCTAACATCGGACGTGTAGCATAGTTGTAAAATATGTGATAGGGCATCCTTAAGACATTTCTGCGTGCAAGTGAGAGCGTTGCTGCATGAGGCGCTTGGCGCGTTTCGATTTGGCCATGGACGCGTGCCTTAACAGGCAGAATATATCACGCTTAAGGACATCCCGCGTGCAACTCCTAGTGCTGAGAGGCTTGTAACAAGACTGTGTCATGTGGCGTGTTTCGCGTCTAAGCCTTGAGGTGTCGCCACCATCGAAACGACGGCAGTGCACTACGGTGCACTGGAATAGGGCATGTGTTATCCGGGGGCAAAAACATGACACTTTTTGCGTTGACTGCCTGGGGTGCTGGAGTACGGACGGATGGACGGACGGATGGACGGACGGATGGACGGTATGGGATGGGATGGGATGCGATGGTTGGATGGATGGATGGATCGATGGATGCGATGCTAAGAGCGTCCCCTTTGGAACGGGGTGGTGGTTTGCTCCACCAAGCTCTTGTGATGAGACTGTTTTAGTTTAGCGTTTTACGCTCCGCTTAGCTGCTGATCGGAGCGGAAGCACGAATACGCATGCGTCTTCCGCTTAGCCGCAAGCGGGCTAGCGGAGCGAGATACACGGTCCGCTTACAAGATGCCTAAGGGGAGGGCGGAGCTTTGCTGCCGTCTTTCGCTAGCGAGAGTGGTCGATGCACGCGCCCTCTCTCCCGCGTGCGCCGAGGCACCTTGCATAAAGGCACTAGTCGTGCGAGCGCGAACTGGTGTAATACTCCTCACACTGTTTCTTCAAGGAAACAAAGTGAACAGCAAAGCTAAAAAAAATGTCGCAGTTTCACCCTAAAGGCGAAGCATCAGTTGCGATAGAAAATCAGAAGAGAGCTATACGGAGCAAGGATAGTAGTTTTATCAGCTGTACAAACTTGGACATGCAGCAGCACCGAACGCGCGCGGCGTTGGTGACTGTTGCCGGTGCCTCTGGGGGCGGCTCGGACGTTTTCGACGAGATCAGAATGGGACACTCGTCGAGCTGCGTCGGAAATCTTACCCACCTTCTCGCCTCGCAACGTTTTTATATAAATACGCATTTGGTGCCGCAGCTAAACGTCGCCTCCCCTCCCGTCCCCCACGGCCTTTCGCGCGACGGAAAATGTCGCTTTTGCTCTCTGTATATGGTCATTGTAAAGGAGAAAAGAGACGCTTAAATCTGCAGCCCTTCAGGGAGCACGGCGCAGAACGCGCGTTTGCTCTCCGACGTGCGTTCGCTCCCGGTGAAAGCGCGCGTCCCTCGTGGCCTTTCACTCGCACATAACGCGTCCGGAGCACGGCGACGATTTCATCACCGTTGAAGTCATACGGAACCTCACGGCGACGGCGACGCCGACGGCAGAAATCTGCTTTGGAGTGTCCATATAATTGCTATCGCAATAAAAAAAAACTGCGAACGCGACGACTGAATAGGCAGTACAATCAATTACTCGTGTTCGAGCACGGCCGTGCGTAGGTGAGCTGGAACGTTAACGAGATAGGTTGTCTGGTGCAGCACTTTGCGTTACTTGATGCGTATAAAATTTAGCGCGGGATGAGGTGCGTTACATGGCGTCGCGGGGCACCTTACAGGAGGATAGACATGGCATATTTACCACGGAGCCTGGCAGCCTACATCCGCGACGCCAATGTGCTCACCCTCTGTTCATCACTGTAGTCCGTCAATGACCACGGACCGTTCCATTTGACGTTGGACCAAAACACAGTAACACTGTCTGCTCGAGGATCATGGCATTCAGATCATGGCGCACTGCACGATCCTCACTCCAGAGAAAGGTTATTACGTGCCGTCGGGGCGTCGCTTGTCGGTGCCAGTGCATACGACTAGGAATATCTGAACGAGCATTGGCGCCATCACTGCAGAGCGTCTGGACGGACTCACTGCAGTAATATACATACACGTCAACGGAAGCAGCTGCTCATGCGCCGGCCGCTCGACGATATTGGCGAGTGAGAGGAGCAAGTGCGGCAAACACCGTCAACTACTTCTTGCGCGGTTCTCGCATTAAAATTCGCAAATTAAGGAAGAAGTCGCATCAACAGCAGCAGCCGCGTACAGCGAAATTCAGCAAAGTTTGCATACACACCTTCACTGTAAAAATGAAACGTGTACTTGAGGTCTAGTTATAATATACTTTAGGATGTCCAATCACTGGAAAATGTTGCAAAATGCGAAGGATTCTTCTTCGAGTCAAACCGGTTTTTGTTGTGTGTAGGCATTTTTTTGAGCCGATCCCGGAGATAGCGCACTTAAAAAAAAAAAAAAACATTGTCGCAGTTTCACCCGAAAGGCGAAACACCAATTGCTATAGCAAATTAGTAGAGAGCTATACAGAGTAAGGATAGTAGTTTTATCAGCTGTATAAACCTGGACATGCAGCAGCACCAGCAACGCGCAGGACTGTTGTCGACGACGTCAGCGTTTTGACCGCGTTCGCACCAAACGCGCGCGGCGTTTTTATATAAATACCTATTTGGTGCCGCAGCTAAACGTCGCCTCCCCTCCCTGGCTCCAGTCTCCCCACAGCCTTTTGCGCGACGGAAAAAGTTGCGTTTGCTCTCTATATATAGAAAGGAGAAAAGAGACCCTTAATTCTGCATCCCTTCAGGGATCACGGCGCCGAACGCGAGTTTGATCTCCGACGTGCGTTCGCTCCCCGTGAAAGCGCGCGTCCCTCGCGCCATTCACTCGCAAGTACAGCGTCCGGAGCGCGGCGACGATTTCATCGCCGTTGACGTCATACGGAACCTCAAGGCGACGGCGATGGCGACTGACGACGGCAGAAATCTGCTTTGGAGTGTCCATATAATTCCTATCGCAATAATAAGACGCCGCAGTGTATGTTCACGGGGGCTACTGGTCGCCGTGATGTTCCAAATATATACATATACAAACTTTTCCGACGGCTAGATTCGAACAGCGCACGTCCAGCAAATAAGTCCCATATTTAACCATTACGCATCGGATGAAGGCGGAATAGAACACCCTTTAGAATTTTCCGCGTGCAAAGCAGTGCGTTGAGGCGCTTGGCGCGTTTCAATTTGGCCACCGACGCATGTCTCGTCAGATAGAATAGATAACCCTTCAAAATGTTCTACGTGCAAGCAAACATGCTGAGACGTTTATAATGCTTCGCATTAAGTAGAATTTCAAAAGAGTTGAGTCTGCCAATTCTTTTTTGGAGACCAAATTATCAAACTTAATACTCGCCATACGGCGGCTACTAAAAGCTCGAATTCTTAAGTGGTTATTTTGTTGTTTCTGAAATAACGTTTTGAGACAAAAGCCCCATGAATGTTACAACTAAAAGTATACCATGTTGTACGACCCAAGTACAGTCTCAAGAGGACATATTAAGGTAGCTATCCGTATGTCATTCAATTCTTATTTACGCTTGCTGAACAGAATGTATTCTTCTTTTTCAAGTCTCATGGCACGAATCTTTTAGTTTAATATTTTAAAATGAAACCATTAACGCACTCCCGGGAAGTTAACAAGTGGATTCGCGTAGGTCATCTTCTGCTCCTCGCAATCTCGTTCCATCGCAGTTCTATGGCTCCCGCTGCTGACAGGGGCGCTGGTGTAAAAGGAGATTTCAAAGTACATTTACGACTCTTTCGCGCGTTAATCATCGTAAAATTTCGTAGCATGAGATAATAAACCCAATGATTTACGCATCCGCAGCTTATATATGGAGCCAACATGGCGCCGGGATGCTACCGAGCAACGCGTCGTTGTTTTAGATGCGAAACATCACACGTCGGGGCGATGTCACTCCCTCCCTCGCTCCCTGAGTCGTGCGGCGTCCACACCCCTACTGCGCATGCGCATCCTCCTCCCCCTCCTCTTCTCTCCTTGTCTCAGCTCCTCTTCTTCCTCTGCTCTCCTTGTCTCATCTCTTCTCCTCTCGGCATTCTTCCTCTCCTTTCCGACGCTCCTCTCCTCTCCGGATTGCGCAACTAATGGCAACACCTGCGGCTCCGCGCGCGATAATACGAAGCAGCATAGGTTAGAGGCGCGACGGTAGGCGCCCCAAGGCACCGGCAACAGTCACCAACGCCGCGCGCGTTCGGTGCGAACGCGGGCAAAACGCCGACGGTTTCGACAACAGTTCTGCGCGTTGCTGGTGTTGCTGCATGTCCAAGTTTATACAGCTGATAAAACTACCTTGAGTCGACCCCATGGCTGCTTCGCATACTACTCAGGGTTCCCCTACGGGAAGATGGTGTAATTCTTTTAGTTTAATTTTCGCGGTAATATGACAGTTATCA
>NC_051154.1:355769112-355786612 GCF_013339745.2 Dermacentor silvarum | reverse complement strand
CTGTCTGTGTGTGTGTGTGTGTGTGTGTGTGTGTGTGTGTGTGTGTGCGTGTGTGGGGGTGGAAGGGCTTGCGCGTGCATGCGTGTGTTTTCGTGTGCGTGCGTGCGTGTATGTGCGTGTGTGCGTGCGCGTACATGTGCGTGTGTGCGTGCGCGTACGTGTGCGTGTGTGCGTGCGCGTACGTGTGCGTGTGTGCGTGCGCGTACGCGTGCGTGTGTGCGTGCGCGTACGTGTGTGCGTGCGCGTACGTGTGCGTGTGTGCGTGCGCGTACGTGTGTGCGTGCGCGTGCGCGTGCGCGTGCGTGTGTGCGCGTACGCGTACGCGTGCGTGTGTGCGTGCGCGTGCGCGTACGCGTGCGTGCGTGTGTGCGTGCGTGTGTGTGTGTGTGCGCGCGCGCGTGCGTGATTCTAAATGTGCTTGAAATAAAGCTCGCGTTTCAAATACTATTACGCGTCGCAGTTCGCCAAGGAGGTGTAGTACTAAGTGCAACCGACCGTCAATCCTCGTCACTCTGCTCGTGCGAGTTAGAGATTAATAATTGCAGTCCTGAGTCAGTCGGGCATATTAATCCGTTTGTGTTTTTATAGTGTATATAGACAACGAAAATCGGGTTTGAAAAGCTTTGTCGCGCCTTTGGAATAATACGTACGAAAACTAGCAAAGCTTGCGATACATGAAAATAACGGTACTTTCCTTCAAGCAAGCGTTTCGTTCACGGCTACGATCTGCCGATGTACCTGTTCCAAACTTATTCTGACGTCTTAGAACATTTTATGGTACGTGCGATTAGATTCTGTCACCATCGCCTGAACGGCTCCAGTGCAATCGAAATTCGATAACAGCACTCGACCTTGAAGTCAGGTTGTCGTTTACTGGCAACGCCACGCCGCTAATGTGTTATTCTTTGTTCAGCGCATAGAAGTCGCCTAAAAGTTTTTAATCGAATCCGGTTGGGCCAACTAACGACTGATTTCTGAGTAAAATAATTCTATGCGCGTCGTCTGCTGACACACGGATCCGCCAGCTGACTTTGAGATTTACTTTTTTACGTGCCTTGATTTCGGTTAGAAAACACTCTCAGGTGTTAAAGTTTGAATACTGTAAGTGCTACGACGAGTGCTACGAGTGTAAGAGAGCCCAAGGTGCCGCATTTGCAGCTTTTGTTGACGAATGGCCAGCAATTACTTCGCTATCGGTTTTGCCAAAGGGAGTATTCGGATACGAGCGACACACCCTAGGTCAACCAACCTGCCTCCGTAGTTCGCAGGGGTTTACTGCTTATTAGTTTTAATTGCGCGCGTTGTGTTGGGCTCTGTTGCTTAATGCGGTGTAACATTGTTTTTCGTTTGTAACCTTCTCCCTTGTTGCGTTTTTTTATGCTGTTTTTGAGGGAGAGGAAGAAAAAGTTCAACCGTGGGGGCGTAGACGAGGCTGCGTGCTTGAATAGCCGGCGGACCTCTCCCACGACGATTCTCTTACAGGATTAGTGATTGGTGTGCCGGCGGACCATATTCAAAACCAGTCGGTGGCTATTGGGTTGGAAATGTTTGGGGGGGGGGGAGGCACCGAGGGATAGAAAAAGTGGTCCGGTGCGCGACCAAGCGTTCTGGACTCAACTTGCGGTGCTATGCACTATCGATATAGGTCGATATAGGGTCACCCTATGTGTGCCAGTTCCACCTTACATCTATATGTATATATCTTGCAATAAGTTGTAAATACAAAGTGCCTTCAAGCTTCACCCGTATTTGCTTCAAATCCATCGGAAGCATCCAGCTAACCTATCGCCGCTATTCGTAGCGGCAGTATTCTTTACTTGTGTAGACCATCTCTGGAGGTGCGTCCCGACGCCCAAGTAGAAGTAACACCCGTACCTCGAGAGAGAGAGAAAAAACCCTCTACTTTACTACTAGGGTCTTCAATCCAGCAACATTGATGCGTTCAAGTTCCATGTGTGGGTTTACTGATCAGTTGCCTTCACGCAAAAGATCACGTACTCGTGTTGCCTGCGGCAGAAAGGATTTTCCACATCAGCAGCCAAGGTTTGTCAGTGGTGGCGCTGGCTAACACTCCGAGGGTTAGTTCTAGTATTAAAACATACATACCCCAGAAGGTGAATGGGGAAGCGGCTCCGCGGTAGCTCAATTGGTAAGAGCATCGCACGCGTAATGCGAAGATGTGGGATCGTTCCCCACCTGCGGGAAGTTGTTTTTTCCATTCATTTATCATTTCGTTAATTCATTTAGTAAGTACAAGTAATTTCCCCTATGTTGTCCTTCGTGTCATTGTTTGTTGGCTTCTTACGATGTGTATAATAAACATCAGGTCCCTCGGTTCCCTTTCATCTTGTATATACAGGGTGTCCCAACTATCAAGCAGCACGATTTAAAAAAAAGAGGAACGGCATTACGCGAAGCAAACCTAGTGCATATTGTTTCCAGTACAGTGGAGTAGCCGCAAGTATTTTTTCTTACTGAGATTGAATTAGCTAATTGTTATTAATTATCTAACTCGAGAAGTACTGTCCTAATTATCAAAGTGTCAATGAGAAAGTTGTAGAGCAACATGAAAAACTCCCGATACAGCTTTCCTGTTGCTCAAAACGTGCTACATAAAATTCTTTTTCCGAGTGGGAAATAGGCCCGCGAATACACGCAGAATTACCGCACGACTGGCCGCTAGAGGCACTTTGCGTGTATTCGCGGGCTTCTTTCGCGCTCGTAAAAACACATTTATGTAGCACGTACTGAGCAACAGAAAGCTGTATCGGGAGTTTTCATGTTGCTCTAAATGTTCTCATTGACGCTTTGACAATTAGGACACTACTTCTCGAGTAGATAATTAATTACAATTAGCTAAATAAATCCCAGTAAGAAAAAATTACGGGCGGCTACTCCACTGTACTGGAAGCAATATGCACTAGGTTTTCTTCGCGTAACGCCCTTCCTCTTTTTTTAAATCGTGCTGCGTGATAGCTGGGACCCCTGTATATCTAAACTTCTCCGCCGGCCATATTTTACAGGGGCGTCTAGCACAGGAAGTCCAATATGTAACCATTACGTCGCGACGCAGGCATTATAGAACATCCTTAAGAAATTCCCGCGTGCAGCCAGCGCGTCTGAATTTGGCCATGAAAACACAAGCCTCGGCAGGCCAGGATGAGCACCATTTGAGGTAGCCCGATAGAGCACCGTGAGGTAGCCAGCGCTGTTTGAGACGCTTTGGCGGCGTTTGAATGTGTCCATGAACGCATGCCTTTGACAGACAGAATCATAATCATCAGGCCTATATTATGTCCACTGCAGACGAAGGCCTCTGCGATCTCCAAATACCCCTGTCTGAGGAGTCATGAGGGAGGTGGTGGCCGAATACTGATCCAGGGAGCCAATTCCTATTCTGGTGAGGAAGTGACTTTGTTGAAGATTGGTGGGTATTCCTAATTTGGTTGCACCTGACTAGTATAGCCTCACTAGTCTCTCGCAATATATATATATATATATATATATTTATATATATATACTAAAAAATGAGAAGCACAACTTCGCGGTCTCGTAGGTTTATTCACCCAAGCCCAACAGTTTCGGTCGGTGACCAACCTTTTTCAAGGTCGGTCCTATATCTATATATTATATTCCTGTATATATTCTGTATAATAGTCCAGTATATAATGCCACATGCGTTTATTTTCTGTTGGTGTCCGTTGCTATGCGCAGCACCGCTTTCAACTCGATTTCAGCGTCGCGTCGTTAGCGCGTTTGCGATGCGTTTGATGCGCGCGCATGAACGCTGCGGGCGTTCGTGCGCTAATGCGGCGACGCGGTTATAAATACCGGACGGGCGAGTGTGCTGGCATTCCTTCCGCCTACGCTCGACCGCACATGTTGTTTCGTCGCTGCCGAATAGTTTTTGCCAGAAGTTCTCTTATGGGCACAACTTCGCCCAAATGAAGTTTAGTAACTTCCAAGTCACCTCGTTCCTGTGCCTACGGACGAAAACCATCACTCGTGAAGAAGAAAGACGGTATTCTGAGGTTTTGCGTCGATTATCGTCGCCTTAACAGCGTCACGAAAAAAGACGTTTACCCAGTACCGAGAAGTCGATGACGCTCTGGATCGACTCTGCAATGCCAAGTGCTTTTCTTCGATGGACTGGAAGAGCGATTACTGGCAGATCCAAGTCGATGGAAGAGACCGGGAGGAGACCGCATTCTTTACGCCCGACGGCCTCTTTGAATTGAAATTCATGCTTTTCGGTCTTTGTTGTGCACCCGCTACATTCCAGCGAGTTATGGACATAGTGCTGGCAGGGCTTAAGTGCAAACTTGCCTTGCTTATCTCGACGACGTCATCGTTTTTGCAGCAAACTTTGACGAGCACCTCCAAAGGCGTCAGGCCGTATTCCAAGCGATCAAATCATCGGGGCTAACCCTAAAGCCAGAAAGTGCCGCTTCGCTTACGAGGAGGTGCTGTTTTTAGGCCACGTCGTTAATCCTGATGACGTACGCCCTGATCCACAGAAGACGGGCAGCCATCGGCAACTTTCTACCGCCCTCTGACTGACGAAGGCGTCCGCAGCTGGTTCTTGAACGCGCCTACTACAGGTGTTGTGTCCGGATTTCCCACGAATCGGGGCCTTTTTACTCGCCTCACGAAAGCCTACGTGAAGGTTGTGTTGGAGTAGCCACGAGAAGACTCATTCCGGGAACTTCAGCGACGCCTGCAGTCGCCGCCAATTACAGATGGGCGAAACGTCTCACACCAGTGAGCGGTTTGGAACGGCTCGGCTCACTGAAATGAACCGGTTCACTTGCACGGCTCACCGGTTCACCTATGTGTCACCTGTGCTAAGCATATTCTAGTTATTTGGCTTTGAAAAAAAAACGACATACGCATAATTGAATAACCGTGTTATTGGTATTTTCGCTATGTTTAGAGACTATTTTTACATATTTTAAAGCATGAATTTTTAGTTGTAATGAAACTTTCTTTTATGATATTGAGGATAAAATGCCTATAGTACTGCAACAGGCAGAATGCAACGTACTTCTTTCAGAAAAAAAAATATGTAACTCATCGTCAATACAGGAGCTTTTCTGTTTTTGTGGTACTTTAATAACAACTTTGGTCAAAATAAGACACAAATTATTGCACATCATCTTTCACATTTATTCATTTATTCACATACGCACGCTCCCTATAATATGAGTGAGCTGTAACGCCATGAAAAATGAATGTCGAAATCATTCTTGAAGTACAATACAAAAGTCATACTAAATTAAGATCCACAAAACTGCCGCACGTACCTTTAGTTTTTTTTTTCTTGAGCGAACGTGCGATACTGGTGATCATTCCATCATGCGCCAGGACAAGAAACGAAAAAAAAGAGATGAAGTTCTATTACAGCACAGCGGATCATTGGCTTCGTTTTCTTGACGTGCTAAGGTGGTTACAACATCTTTATTCAAATCATGGTGGGGTCTCAGGGTGGCCCCTGTTGGGGGCGAGTCCCTCGGCCCAAGTGACGATTTCAGTTGTTCCCTGAGATCGGCGGCAGTCCTAAGTAATCTCTCCAGGTAAGTTTGGAGGGGGCTGGCAAGAGCATATTTGGGGGAGGAAAACCCCCACATCCCCAAAGATGTGGTCCTGTGTTGCCAATTCGTTCATGTTACAATTTTGACATATGGGGTTAAATTCCCCATTTGTGATAATCGCCAATCTGTGCGGACTGAGAAAAGAGTCTGTCTGAAGCTGGCGAAGGACGGTGGCCTGCGCTCTGGTAAGGTCCCGATGAGGCGCCGGTAGTGCGCCTCCTTTCTTTATACAAGTTTGTTATTTCACTATATGTGGTCACCACCTCACTCAGAGAATCTGAGTCAGAGCGGCGCGCCTCCCGGCTTGTTAACCCTCGGGCGATGCGGTGCGCCTCCTCGTTCCCAGGATTTCCGGAGTGGGCGGGGACCCATACTAGACTGATAAGTCTGTCCGCTTGGTAAAAGTGGGGTAATAATTGTTTAAGATTTGTTCCGGTAGTTTTGCTAACAGTGCCTTTACTGTAATTTAAGATCGCGCTTTTGGAATCGCTAACGATTGTATGAACGAGGTCGTTCGTGATGGCTAGAGCGATAGCTGTCTCCTCCGCCTCAAGGGCGGAGAAGGCCTCCACCGTGACCGCGTTTAATATGGGGCCGCTCCCGGTCACTACGCTCACAACGTATTTTCGGTTACCCTGCGCCGCCGCATCCAGATAGGCAACAGAGTGGTCGTCTTTATACCCTGCGCCGCCGCATCCACATAGGCAACAGAGTGGTCGTCTTTATACTTATCCCACAACTGCTTTGCCCTGGCTGTACGACGGTTGTCGTGCCTTCCTCTGAGCATGTTTTTAGGAATAGGTTTAACGATTAGCTGCCGCCTTGTGATTTGTGGCAAGGGGTTCGTCCTACAGAGGCGATTGTGGGATTCAGGCCCAGCTTGTCTAGTATGTACCTTCCGGCCTGTGTACCGGACAGGCGAAAATCTGGGCCGTTTTGTGCGCCCTCGATTAGTTCTTCTATAGTGTTGTGTATTCCTATCTCAATAGTTTGTCCGAAATAGTATATTTGGGTAGTCCCAACGCTGTTTTGTATGCTAGACGGATTAAGGCGTTAATTTTGTCCCTATCCGCTCGCCTTAGGTGGCAGTAAGGGAGGGAATACACTATGCGACTGATCAGAAAGGCTTGAATCAACCGACATAGGTCCTCCTCCCTCATGCCTGTGTGTCTTGTTGCGATTCTTTTTATCAATCCGCACATTTGTCGGATCGTGGATTGCAGCCCGGCTATAGCCTGTGCGTTGCGGGTGTTGTGTTGTATGAGCATTCCCAGCATGGTCGGTGTCAGCACAGGCTGACCGGGCCAGACTCCATTCGAACCGCTATTGTGGAGGCCTGCTGTTGACTGTCTGTTTGTCTGTTCTGTTTCTGATAATCAGTAGTTCGGATTTCTCGGCAGAGCATGTTAGCCCGTTTAGTTTAACGTAATTTTGGACCGTGTCTGCAGCCGTTTGCAGTGCATCTTGTGATTTCGCCATCTGAGCCAGTGTTTGTCCAGATTGTTATGTCGTCTGCATATATTGAATGGCTAACGTGGGGTATTGCATCTAAGAGGGTGGCAAGTTTCTCATGGAGTTAAAAAAAGAAAGGTGAGAGAACTGCTCCTTGCGGGGTTCCTCGTGTTCCTAAGGTGAAGCGTTCGCTCTTAAGGTCGCCCAGATGAATTTCTGCAGTTCTTTCCCTGAGGAAGTTTGAGATATATGCGAAACTGCGTTTCCCCACGTTCATCTGGTTCAGGTTAGTTAGGATTGAACGATGCGTAACACCGTCAAAGGCCTTGCTTACGTCTAGCGCTAGTAGTGTGGTCCTTGTGGCTCTGATAGGGCCTGGCTGCAGGATGTCGTGCTGTAATTGCCACATGGTGTCCTGTGTGGAAAGATTGGGCCTAAATCCCATCATGGTGGGAGGGAATAGCCCCTCTGTCTCAGCGTATTCTTTTAGCCTCGTGAGTATAACATGCTCCATGACTTTTCCTAAGCAAGAGGTCAAGAAATTGGTCTTAAGTTTCCCAACTCGAGCTTTTTGCCGGTTTGGGTATAAAAATACTTTTGCGTGCTTCCAGCTGGGAGGGATGGTGCCAGCTTTCCAATGAATGTTGAAGAACTTCGTAATTTCAATGATTGAATGGTCATCTAGGTTTCTGAGCATCTTATTGTGACCCCGTCTTTACCGGCTGCAGCTGTGGTCTTTATGCTATTAAAACAGCTCGGACTTCAGCCTCCTCAATGTCTTTATCGAGGGCTTCATTTTCTTGCCCTGTGTAGGTATTTGAGACTGGGAAGTCTTTGTCGACGTTGAAGTAGCGATCTTTCAACTCTTTAATGAGAGTGTCGTCATCTCCGGGGGAATGAATAATTCTTTGCATGTTTTTCCGCGATGCAGACTTGGTTTGATTAGGGTCGATTAAGTGCCTAAGCAGGAACCATGTTGTTTTTATTGCCCAACTGTCCGTTCATTCGATCGCAAAGCTGATGCCAGTGTTCCTGACTAAGGAACTGGCAGTGCTGTTCAATTTCCCTTTCTAATTTTACGAGCTTTTGCGAAGGATTTTGTTATGTTTTTGTGACGACCATCGCTTTTGTATGCTCTTCTGTGCTTCCCATAAGTGAATTAGTCTCGAGTCCGAAGTGGGGCCGTCATCTTCCATTTCCGTCTCTATGGTTGCATTACTGGCGTCTTGAAGTATGGTATCGACCCATTCTTCGAGCTCATCGAGGTTAGAGATGGGTGCGGGAGTTCGTTTATCGCGAACTTGACGAAAAGCGTCCCACCTGGTATGCAGGATAGTAAGTTTACGTTTCCTGTAGCCCCTTAGAAAGGCCGTGATAGTTAGAATGTAGTGATCACTTCCCACGTTCATTTCAGTATTCTCCCATGTGGTTTTTGCAATGTTTTTGACGAAGGCTAGGTGTCGGGGGACGTGTTTCGACTCACACTATTGCCAATACGTGTGGGGCGCTCCGGGTCGTTTAGAAGGGTGAAACCATAGCCTTGTGCTGTTTCCCAAATCTTGTTGCCTTTATTTTCCCCCTTTGGGTAGCCCCAGGCTGAGTGCTGGGCGTTAAATCGCCCAGCACTACGAGTGGTGCTTTATGGGCGTGCTTATAGGCGTTGATCATCAATTTGGATGCGGATGGACTTTGTCTTTTGGGGGGCTATACAAATTTAGAACGAAAAGAGATTGATCTGCTCTTTTATTAGGTAGAATTTCAATGAATGTGTACGCTACCTCGTCACATTCCAAGTCTATTTGAATTGCTGTCAATTTCTATGCACCATGAGCGCCGTGGTCGGAGAGCGGCCGCATCGAAGAACCTCCGTGTAGGTTGCATAGCCTGTTAATTTGGCTGCAATGCCAATTTCTTGGAGTGCCAAAACGTCGGGTTTTTCTTGCGAATCTTGAATTGTTAATTCTAGGGCTCGACGTTTTTGTTTGAACCTCTGCAGTTCCATTGCCATAAAAATTATAGGTGCTCCAGCCATCACGAACGCCTGTGAGGATCTAGCCGCGCCGCGCCGACGCTGTGCGATCTGATTGGTCCCCCTGCCGGGTGTCGAGCATCTGAATTTGACATCGAAGCTTCAGATGAGTCAGTGTCTCCCGACAGGTGCAAGGGATTTGCGGGCGGCTTATGTGCCATGTCAAGGCCTGTATAGGTAGCAAGTGCCTGCACTGTCGTGCTCAGGATAACAATGTTTTCCGTTTGTTGCTTAATTTGCTCGGTTAAATTGCTTATGTTATTTAGAATGTGCTCAAATGCGGTTTCTAGTTGAGCTACACGCGCACCTATCCCTTCCGATTTACCTTTCTTATCACATGTTGATTCTGTTGGGCCAGACGCTTTCCGTTTTTCGCCTTTAGTTACGTCAGTTTCCATATTTTCTGCCTCACTCGGAGCGCAAACCACTGGTCTGTTCGCACAGAGATTCTGCGAGGTACTAATTGGGGTTGGTTTGTTTTCGAGTTGTCGAATTTTATCATTAGCGGTAGCCAGTTGTTTTTTTAGAAATTTTATCTGCTCTGCCAGCTCCCTCACCTGTTGGTCCTGTTGCTGTTGTGGCTTGCTTTGCTGGGGCCTTGTGGGGTGCCCTCTTCTCGGGCAGCTTGGCTGGTCTTGTAGCCGGAGCGTTCTTCCCTTGTCTGCGTCGTTGTCCGTCCGTTTCGTGATTGCTGCTCGGGCGGTGTCCCCAATGAGGTGGTCACTTGCGGTGTTGTTTTCTCGGGCGGAGGTTATTTACCTCTTCCCCAGGCTACGTGCTTGGCAGGTTCGTCTTGCTGGGAGGTGTTTCCTCCGGAGGTGGACTGGTCAATCTCTCTCTGCTGTGCAGAGGAGGGAATGACGGAGCGGTCTCGAAAGACGCCTTGGGTTCGCCCTCTTGAGTGGAACGCCTGGTCTCTCCGGTGGTCTGGTGTCGCTTTGTGACGTTTGTTTTCTTGTTCTGTTTTGGTTGTATAAGCGCCGTTTGCAGTTTCGACTACCCGTTGGGTGTGTCCCATGACAAACGACGCAGAGTGGGATGCACGTCGGTTTCTCTCCTTCCGGTGTAGGTGAGTGCTCTTCCCCGCACCTTCGGCATCTGGGATTTCTGGTCGGGGTTGTGGACATACGTCGGAGCGATGTCCTAATTTCCGACAATTGAAGCAAGCTCCGGCCTCTCCCTGAAGGGTACACGTTTAGAGTGAAACACCCATAACGTATCAAGGACGGTAAGTCTCGGCCGGCGAAGGTGATCACAAAGTGTTTTGAATTACCGAGTATTCTTGCATTCACAATAGGTAATTGCGGGTTCTTGTTTGCGATTTCATCGTGAATGGCTTGGTCCGTTTCGTTAGTATGGGCTCTGTATACCAGTCCCCGTATGGAGTCGTCCGGAGCTGGTACGTACGCCGATACCGGTATGTCGATGTTATGCTCTTCACAGCGCAAAATTCAAGAGTCCGGTAAGCGACCGCCCGCGTTCTATCGGGTGTACTAATGGTGATGGTGTTTTTTCGGGGTGCGTGCACTCTCACCTGGTCGGCTTGCTCGGCTTGCGCCTTTGATTTTGGATGTCGCGTAGATCGCCTCCAAGAGAGCGATAAGTCCAATGTTGGTCAGATTCACGGCACACTTGGGTCGCAACACAATTTTATAGTCCTCCTCGGCATCGAGGCATGGGCTTCCGTCGCGGTAGCTGCGGCGACGCGACTTTTTCTTGGAGGCAGCCGAAGCACCGGCGAGGCCTAGTTCCTCGGTCAGCTCGGTGGGGTCGGTTTTTTTTGTCCGTTCTTTCCCGAGCGCTTTGGAGGTCTAGCGGGTCGGCCTGACATTTCGGGTGCTGCCACGTACCATCACGTAGCTCCGCGGGGTCGATTTCTTCGCCTTCGACGGTGTAACTCATCACTGCTTGCTCGGAGACGCTGGCTGCGTCGAGCGGGCGAGCAGCGGCGTCTCCGTTGTCGCTCTAGCCTGGGTTCGGCGTAGCTGTGAGGTGGCGTGGCGCCTACCGAAAACGGCGAAAATGACCGAAGAATCTTGGTGCCGGTTCCTCCAAATGGTTCGTATGAGTGTCGGAACACACAAGGAAGTCCTTAGTAAATTGGTGAAGCTGCGTGAGCCGGTTGCGAAAAAGATCGAAAAGGTTCGGAGCGCATGTGAGATGCGTCCGCTCCCTACGAGAGCTCCGCCAGAAAAAAACTTGACGTGCTAATGATACACGCTCAGAAAATGCTAAGAAGTGGATGCCATGAGCGACATTTTCATGACTACGCTAATTAGCATAAATGAAGACCAGGGCTAAATTGTACGTTCACCTGTTTCTTTAAAGACACGAAGACCATCTTCGAAGTGTTTGCGCCAGCGCACGATATGCGATCGGTGAGAGTCGTGAGACATCGTTCGTACAGAAGTAGGCAACGAACGGTACCGTCCTTTGTCAATTAAGGCTTCTTTAGTTCTCCCTTCGATGGCATCGGGACACACAAAAAACAAAGGACTGCTGCGCACACCACGCGCTGCGAGCGAGTACGAGTAGCGCGAGTCGGTCCACGCCGGCCACCACTGGTCGACAGAAAACAAAACCTAGAACCCAGCAGAAGACCCGGCTCTGACGGAACGGTTCGGCACGGCTCACTGAACGTGAGCGCCCTCCTCTCTCCGAAAGAACCGCCGCTAACTTATGAACCACGGATCACTCGCTATTTTTTGAGCGGCTCAAAAGATCTGGCTCGCTCCTGAGCGATCCATCTCTAGTTCCTGCTCAAGAGCGAGCCGGATCTTTTGAGCCGCTCAAAAAAGAGCGAGTGATCCGTGGTTCAGTAAGTGAGCGGCGGTTCTTTCTGAGAGAGGACGCTGGTTGTCTCTCGCTCAGTGAGCCGTGCCGAACCGTTACGTCTCTTCTGCTGGGTGCGACTTCCACACCATCTATTAGCGGTGCGAGAAAGCAACTTCCCTCCCGCCCTTCTCGCAAGAGTCGCATCCACCCCTCGCCTGGGGCTATCTTTTGAGCCGCTCTCTTTGAAAAAAGTTGCAGTGGCTTAGCTCGGCTATGCCAGTATATACGTAGCGTTAGCAAAGGTTCAGCTGATTATTCTTAGCTTTCCTGGTGTCTAGATTGTCAAGGATTAGCTTGATTGTCATGCTTACTGCTGCTCCAATGACACACACGTGGTATACGTATTATGTGGCACATGTACATTTATTTTTGCTCAACGTCACGTGCTTCTCCATTGCCACAAAGACGGCTCGGTGATCAGTGAAGTAACACGCTGCCGTCTCTATGGCCCCAACACAGTATTTGGAGTTGTCTGTCTGTCTCTGATAGACAAGATCAATGGTGCTTCCCCATTGGGTCGTCTTTGCAGTTGGAAGACTGGCTAAGTCGAGTTAAACTTGTCCTTCAAAGGAACACAAAGAGAGTCTGGAGCACGATTGAAGTCACCCAGCCACCCACACAGTTCACTTACCGCCCGACTAGGTATACACGTAGCCACTACGTCTATAGTGTCTTTAACGGAATTGTTCGGTGGCACATACACGGCTTCGATTATCACACCACTTTCGTCAAGCTGAACAGCACAGGCTTCGCCCTTAGGCACCGCTACGTTTGGCAGTTCACTGGCAGCAATCCCATTCCTGACATAGATGCAGACTCCCGAGCTTCTGGTAGCGTCAACACGACTGGCATAGCATTTGCGCTCTCCTTCTCCATGGCTACACCACAATGGCAAACGCCAGTCAGGAGCACTGGCTCCAGCGCAGTGTCAGACGGCGACTGCACAGCGAGCGCGCGCGCGGCGCCAGTGCGTCTACCACGGCTACGACTTCACTCCTCTGGAATGCGCAGACCGCCGGCGGTGAGTCGCGCGCGGCGGCGGCGGAGTGCGCGAGAGGTGCCGGCTCCGGTGCTCCGGTGCGCAAGCCGTGTGACATCACTGATCATTGCGCATGCGCAGCACGGCTCTTGATGTGCCGCGCGAAACGGGCTTGGCTAGGCCAGTGTAGCTAACGCTACAAAACGATGAGTGGTGGTTCAAGTGAGCGGCGGATCTTTCGGAAAGAAAACCGGCTCCCTTTCTCCTAAAGAACCGCCGCTCACTTTTACTGAACCACGGCTCACTCGCTCTCAACAGCGGCTCAAAAGATCGGGCTTGCTCCTGAGCGACCCATCTCTACCGCCATACTTGGGCATTTCGATGAAAACGCCAACACGGAACTTCACACAGACGAAAGTGGCGTAGAGCTTAGCGCTGTATTGGTCCAAACAAAGGACAACCTTGAACGAGTCATCGCATACGCCAGTAGGTATCTGTCGAAAGCTGGATGTAATTATTCGACGACCGAAAAGAGTGTCTCGCCGTCGTCTAGGTGGTCACAAAATTTCGATCCTACTTGTATGGCAAGGCGTTCAAAGTTGTCAGCGACCACCTGCTTGTGCTGGCGCGCCAACCTGAAGGACCCGTCAGGTCGCTTGGCTCGCTGGAGCTTACGGCTACAGGAGTTTGACGTGACAGTATTCTATAATTCAGGAGAAAACATTCCGACGCTGACTGCCCGTCAAGAGCACTCGTCGACCCAGCCCCGCCAAGCAACTACGACGACGACGCTTTTCTTGGGCTGATAAGTGCTAGTGACTTCGCACACAACCATCGCGCCGATCCGGACCAACGCCGCGTCATTGACTTCTTAGAGGGGGACAGCGATTCACCGCCCAGGACCTACAGGCGAGCCATCTCGTTGCTGTGCCTCCGTAATGGTGCTCTCTGGAAGAAGAACTTCGCACCAAATAAGTCGACATACCTCCTAGTCTTGCCAGACAATCTGCGGCAAGATATTTTAGAAGCGTCCGACGACGAGCCTACCGCGGGACATCTAGGTTCGCTCGTACTTTACTGAGAATTCGGGGAAATACTACTAGCCGCGTCTCAACGTGAGCACCTGTGGTGGCTGTCAGCGCCGTGAGCCCACACCGCTAGGCCGGCTGGACTACTACAGCCTATTGACCCACCAACTAAGCCCTTTCAACAAATCGGCATGGACCTGCTCGTTTATTCCCGACGCCGACTTGCGAGAACAAGTGGCTAGTAGTGGCGACGGACTACCTGACGCGCTACGCCGAAACAAAGACATTACCGTCAGGAAGTGCACTCGACGTCGCAAAATTCTTTATGAGGCATTGTTCCTCATAAAGAATCTAAAGAATCATAAAAATCATAAAAATCATAAAGAATTGTTTCCCAGGTTCTCATTGCCGACAGGGGAATGGCGTTCACTCCTGAGCTCACGCAGCAGATTCTGCGTTTCAGCCACACGTGTCGTCGCCGAACTACCACCTGCCAACCCCAGAAGACGGCCGACGGAACGCTTAAACACAGATTGCTGTGCTGCCCGCCATGTACGCGGACGTCGAGCATAAGACCTGGGACGAAGTTCGCCCCTAAGTCACATTCGCGTATAATACGGCGCAGCAATAGGCAACGCATATGACTCCTTTCAAACTCGTTTTTGGGCGAAAGCCACTACTACGCTGGACGCCATGCTACCCCACGTCGACGACGAGGACATCGACGACGATGTTACGGGCTTTCTACAACGTGCCCAGGAAGCCCGCCAGCGTACCTCACACTCATCAAGTGGCAGCAATACACCGCACCCGACATTACAATTTGCGACGACGGGAACAAGACTCGCACCTGGTGATCGTGGATGGTCCGGACACCGATTCGCAGCCGCGGTCTCAGCGAGAAGCTCCTCTGTCGCTACTTTGGTCCCTACAAGATCACACGGCGCCTTGGGCCGCGCACGTACGAAGTTGTTCCGGATGGAGTAACGCAATCTCACGACGCCGAGCGCACCCCGAAGTCGTCCAGTCATGCGCATGAAGAAGTTTTTCGAGTGTTAGCGGACTCGCAGACGTCATGGGAATTCGAGGGAGCCAGAAAGGAAACGAAATGCACATCGCTTATAAATACACAGGGACAACATCGGATGCATCGGTTGAACTGCAACCATTGCGAGAAGACGAGGCGCTGGCGTGCGCAGCTTACCTGGCATCATTGCTTCGGGAAGGAAACGCGGATGACGGCACGTCCCCAGCAGCATTGAGGATGTGGCTGCACGGCCATATCTCGACATGACCACTGCGCATTGTATTAAGAGCGGCTTCACAACCGCATAGAAGCTAGGCTCGTCACGTGATGCAGGTTATTTATATCAGCTACCACGCTATGCTCAACTGGGTTCCGGTGCCGACATGAGGACCGCGCACTTAAGGCTCCTGTTTCTGCAGGTTGGTAAATTTTACCATTATAGGCCAGTTTACAGAATGTCAATGTCGGTGCCGGAACCCTACACGTCACCTGGCGGGCTTGTTGGGCTCGTATCTGATGTGCGGGTGCTGTATGTGCAACATTTCTTCGATGAAAGCCCTTTTAGTCATGGCCGGAGATGTTGAGGAAAATCCCGGCCCTCTTTCGGAAAGCGCAGAAGACGAACTACTAATGGCAATAAAACCCTACCAAAACTACTAGAGTTTTTAGCGTCGCGTCGATAGCGCTTCTGTTTTGATACGCGCGCAGGAACGCTACGGGGCGTACGCGCGCTGGTACGTTTGGCGACGCGGTTATAAATACCGGACTGGCGAGTGTGCTGGCATTCTTTCCGCCGACGCTCGACCGTACATGTTGTTTTCGTCGCTGCAGAATAGTTTTTGCCAGAAGTTCTCTTATGGGCACAAGTTCGCCCAAATGAAGTGTAGTAACTTAAATGTCGCCACTTCCCTGTACCTACGGACAAAAACCATCACTCACGCGAGAATAAATATCATATATATATATATAATAATATATATATATATATATATATATATATATATATATGTAATGAAGAAAGTACCTGTGCCTCTCAGCAGCATCGCCACCGGCATGAGCTCGTGGTTGCTGTCCTTGGCCGAACGCTTGTGACTGCTACCCGTTCGCCTGCATCCGTTGCTAATAAACCTCTTAGCAAGTGTGGAGGTGCTGGTGTTCGACCACCCTGGAACTGCGGAGTTGCACTCTACCCCCCATCATGCCCGAGGACGCAAGCGCACTCCTCCAACCCCTCCACCGGCGCCGCCCACCTGGTTTGTGCCGGCGCCTTGCGTCTGCGAGATCCCCCTATCTTCTCCGGCACAGAAGAAAAAGACGTTGAAGATGGGATCTCCTCATACGAGCGAGTGAGTGCCAATAACCATTGGACGATGATGCTACCAAGTTGAGAACCGTAGCATTCTATCTCTCGGACGTTGCGAAACTATGGTTTCTCAACCATGAAGACGACCTCACTACGTGGTTGGTCTTCAAGACCATGTTTACCCAAGTTTTCGGTCGGCCAGCAGTACGAAAGCTCCGTGCAGAACACCGTTTGCGCACACGATCCCAGGAGAGCGGAGAGAATTTCACGAGCTACATTGAGGACATTCTTGACCTTCCAAACGGGTGAACGCGTCGATGTCGGAGGAGGAGAAGATCAAACATATAACGAAGCGTATTGAGGACGACGCATTCCAAATGTCATTATCGAAGAGTCCTCGCACTGTCGTTGAAGTGATCGAATTGTGTCAGAGTTACGACGAGTTGCGCAGGCAACGGCTTCACACCAGACGTCCCCCTGCGCCCGCCGACTCTGTGTCCAGCGTTGGTGTCAGCGACGACCAGAAGCGGTGCCCTGTTTTCTGAAGATTCGGGAATTCATTCGCGCAGAGGTTGCTCGCCAGCTATCTTTGATGTCTTGCGTCCCGAACCACCACCCGCTTTGGCACCTACGATCCGCGACTTCATCCAGGAGCAAGTTTCGCAAGCCATTCCTCCAGCACGTGATCCGACGCAGTCACTGCACCTCTCACGTACGCAGAAGCAGTTGCCCGACCTCGCCCACAAACGCTCTCGCCGCCCGCTATGCATCGACCACCGACCTTTTTCGCCGCATCCTATGCCGTTACCAGATCGACAGCATTTTCCGACTTCTCAGCCACGAGTCGGAGCTTACCCCCAACAATGGCACACCTTCGATGACCGTCCAATATGTTTTGCTTGTGGTGGTGCTGTCATGTTGCGCGCCATTGCGTCGTCGCATGCTTTTATTTTCCCCCCGAACATCTGGCGAGCGCCACCGTTCCCCTCCCAATTTTCATCGTCGCCTTCCAGCCCTCCTACCTCTCCCTTTTGTCCTGATCGCTCACCCGCGCCTACCCGCCGCTCACCATCTCCACGTCGTCGCTCGCTTTCCTCCGATCGTCCCCGTCACCCGTGCGAGCAGCCACCGCGGAAAACTGAAGGCCGCAGTTCCCGAGACACGAACTGCGTCTACCGTCGAAATGCTCAAGTCCTCGTCCCTCTCCAGCCACGTAATTGAAGTGTATGTCGAATTAGTCGCCGTCCTTAGCACTT